>NC_034413.1:24866031-24997642 GCF_002078875.1 Numida meleagris
TCAAGGTAGGCCTTACTCTACTACCGACGATAAGACGGCTGGAGAGCGAGGTGCTGCCAAGACGAGAGACGGCGGAAAAAAAAGGGACGAGGTCTCGTGATCTGCAAGTTTTTATACTGCGAGCTTCTATCTTTTCCCTCCGACTGGAAAATGGTAACAAAGGAGCAAAGTACCGTGGGGACTGTAGTAGTCCTTCTCTTCTGAGAACTAGGTATGTCCACTACATGATGTTATGATGTGGAATACCAATAACTGAAAATCACAAAACCATGACACATAGCAACTTAGAGGTGAGTCAAATTACGGTATTTTTTGTATATCGACTATTTGATACCACTATTTGATATTAGCACAAGTTACCACTGACATAAATAGAAAAGAAAGCAAGAAGAAAATACATGGTTGATAGGATCCCTTTGGTAATCTTTACTTATTTTTATCAAGTATGCTTTGTAGCTGATTACCAATCCAGTGATTTTTTTTAATGCTGTCAACTTCTTTTCTTAGAAGAGAGGGAAAGACTAAGATGTCTATGAATGATACTCTAATTGGTTTTATCTTTCTAGGAGGAAATCATCACATCCTCAGGTGGGGAGCTGCTACTGGAGCCATGTGGACAGCAGAAGAATCCACCAGACTACAGCCCTTTATTTGAGTAACCAGGACTCATAGGAATGTGTTCTTGATAGCTGCAGTAATAACAGCCACAAAAGTAAATGCTGAAAAGTAATTAACAGACTTTCTAAGCCACTGGTCTTATGGCCAAAGAGTATCCTCATTAGAAGACCCCAAATATTTCTGTTTCACTTGTGATTTACCAGCATTATTTGTTGGGGAACGCCCCAAGTTTCCCCAAAAGGGTTGCCCTCCGGTTCACGCGTGGGGAAAGCAGTACCAACTCAATATGAGTAGCTTCCAACTTTATTGTAGCAACATACCATCTTATATAGCATACTTGCTTCCAGGGATACAAGGTCCAGGGATACAAGCTCTATGCAACGCGCACGCTAACAATTATTCATATTGCTAGCATTTTAAAGGTGAAAAATTACTGACAGATTGCAAATGAGGACTATTTCCAGAAATTTTTAAAAGGTTGTGGCCAATTGTACTGAAAGCTAAGTTGCTGTCTTAATTTTCTTGATGTTTAAGATTGAAAATGCAAAATCACATACTTTTAACAGATTGAAGTATGGATGGAAACTATTCATTGACCATTGTATGAAGTACCAATATTGCTGAACAAGCTCTTTTTTCCGAAGCAAAATTTGTCAGTTTCTATTGACAATCTCTTCACTCAGTTGTGCACTTCTGAAAACAAGAGATGCAGTCTTAAAATGTGCTTTTTCAGTTTGTGATTGCTCAAATGTTCAGATATAGCTGGAGTCTTGCTATCATGCTTTCCAATACAGACTGACAAAGTTCACTGCAGCAGAGACAGAAAGTCATTCTCATTCTATTTACAATTTCATGCAGTTGAGCTGCCTTGGAAGGAATTCTCCTCATATACAGAAAATGGTCAATTTAGAATAAACTTGTTATTCTAGTAACCACTGTTTGATTTGTAGCAACAACCACAACTTATACTGACCTTGTCATGTTTAGTTTATTTTTCTGATGCACAAGATACATGCTGGAGATTCCTACTTCTACTTTGCCACAGAAGTAGATATATTCCTTTGCTGAGCTATAAGTGATTACTGTAACACCTCATAACAAAACAATTCAGGAAATGCAGTAAATAAGCAATGCTTATTCGCTGGAGCTGTTCTTGGTGTACAGTTCTCAGATAAGAAAACTGGGCTTTTTGTAGTAACTGGATTTTCAGAGATAGGACATTTTTTAGCTGTGGCTGATATCTTGAGGTACAAAGTGACTTGGAAGCTAGATAAAGGGCCAAGATACCTGAAGTGTCTTGGAATTTTTTTAAAGCGTGCTCCTCTGCAGATCACCAGGGTCTGGATCCTCAAAATGGAATATAGCTCTGCAATTCTGAATGTAGACTAAATTAACTCCTCTAGTACGATCTATGATCTGTTAAATGAGAAGCCTGGTATGTCTGATCTTGGACCACAGTGCACCTGTGGCCATTAACCCAGCTACCAGAGCATGGAGCTCAGCACAGTGGTGATTCACTGTGCATTTCAGTAAGTTGCCTTCCCGTCTGCCATCAGTAGAACACTCAGCAAGAGCCTTCTACCCCCTCCAAAAGTCTCCGCTATCTACTAGCTGCTTTCTCAGAGAAACTAGATCTCCTCTTGCTCCCTATATACAGGCATCTCAAGAACCACTTCAGTCTCAGGTTATTCACATCTGCATGTTTCGTCACAGAGGAACTGGACTCCTATTTTACAGGATGAGGGAAAGAGACCTTTTAAAGTTAAGAAGTGTAAGTATCCATACTTACCTCTGAGGCCAGACAGCAAGTGACTGTAGGACTGATGGTCCAAAGACAGTGCTGAGTAACTGAGGTGGTATTCAGCAGCCAGACATCTTTGCAGACTGGTATTTTGCCTTCATGAACTATTGGAAAAAAAAAAAAAAAGCATAGCATGACTTGTTTTAGGACAGATTGCCAAGCATGCTGGAAAATAATACATGCAATTTCTAGAAATTTTTGAAGATTTGACTCATTGTACATGAGTTTGGAAATGTGTAAACACAGAATATTGAAGAAAGGAATTCACATTCATAGACACTGTTGAGAATAGTTCAATTTATTTCTAATTACAGAGTTGTGCACAAGTTCCCTTTATTTATTTATTTATTTTAGGGATAAGAAGGCTTGGAAATATAGCTTTCTATCTTACATGTCCTATTCTGACATACTTAACATCATAACAGCATCATCATTTTCACTTTGGACTGTTTCCTCATTTTAGTTTCGTTAATTTTTCTGCCTATTCCATCCATTTCTCATTCTAGGTTTTACCTGGCTTTAAAATAAATTTCTTGCTGTCTGGAAAACTGCAATTTCATCTGAGAAGTTTATTATGCTAATAAATGTCAGAATTCTCAAATAAAGGAATTGCTTTTTTTTGCCATAGCTTCTCAGAAATAGTGAAAAATAACCAGCCAGTTTATAGAGTATCAGCAAAGAAAAACTCAACAATATATAACCAGAAGCAGCAGCAGAAATGAAATAGTGTGCAACTTGGCTGAAGATAAATTTCAAAGGAAACAAAGGGAGATCATACCAAGGAGAAATTAAGAACAGAAGCTTTCCTTGGTAGAGATGTGCAGTTGCTGTCAATGCACTGAGGTGCTGTGGGGTAAGTACAAGCATGGGGATGATTGTTAAGCTAAAAAATGCTTCTTTTTGCCTCCAGAAATTAAATCAGCTGTGAAAAGGTAAGAATTTAGTAGGGAGAAAGGAAAGCAGTGAAGGAGTAAACACGGAAAATGAAGAAAAAAAAAAGAGAGAAAAACGTGCTTTTCCTATTGTTTTGGAAGCATTTTGGATTTTTGCTGCCCTTGGAGGAAGACTAGGCACTGCTTCCTCCCCTTTAAAGGTTGCCCTTTTTCTCTGCAGGCCTGAGTGCTTTCAGCAACAATGTGAGTTTGAGCTTAGTCTACCTTTCACAAGACTTGGCCTGCTCCATTTCACAGCCTTGAACACTGTATCTGCTCCACCCTGTCTACCTCTGCATTTAGTGTTTTCTGAAGCCGTTTGTATACAAAATTCTTTTCAATGCTGCAGTTTCATTGTCTAGAATGGGCAGTTTTATTCTATTATGCAGTGACCTTCAAGCCTTGCTTTCTGATCTGTTTATGTAGCAGTAACTATTACTGGGTCATAAGAGGTAGGTGTTATGGAGTTTCATTATAAAATTTCAAGGCAGTTTTTTTTGTCAGTGAGACTACTCGGAATATGATGAGAGACCTATTACAGTAATTCTGTTTCACAGGGAAAAATGCTACAGCAATAAGGAAAACTTTTAAACACTTATCTTTATATCAGTTTCATGGCAATAAAAAAATGCCATGCAAGTTCCCAAGCTTATCTTTGAAAAAGCAGCTCCTGAGGATTTATTCTTGCTTCTTCTTGGATCCACAGACGTATTTGTTCTTTCTAATTTTGTTTTAATCTGTTGTTTGTACATACATAGACATTTCTAATTTACTACTGATGTCTGCACTAAAGAAGAGCATAAAAAGCAAAGGAATTGACAGTAGTCATGGATGAGATTTTCAAGGCTCCTCAAAGAATGTAGATGGCAGTCTATTATCTCTTATAATTACTGTAATGAAATAACTATCTAGTATGAGTATTTACATATTATTACTTGTATAAAAGCATAATCCAAGCCAGCTATTAATTTCTGAATCCTTCTTGTGCTGAGTAAGTTGAACAAAAGATAGCTCCTGCCTCAACAGATATCTACTTAAAAATGTTAGCTAGAGTGGAAATTAGTTTCAGACTTACTGAGTAGAAACTATTTCTAAACACCATGAATTCAGAGTGAGAATTTCCACTAGATTTCAATGGCTTTGAGTCAAATAAAAATAAAAATCAAATAAAACACGTTTCTCTGCTAAAGTGAACCGAGGTTAACACACTGACTAGAGGAAAACAATTCAGTTTTCAGAACTAGGGATCTGCTTCTGTTCATTCTTCTAAGTCCCCACAAGCATGACTGCAGAGCATTAATGGAGTTACACCACATTTCACTGCAGTCTAAATTCTTCTCTTTACTTAATGCAACAAAACAAACTTGATCTCAAGTGAGAAAGGATAGTTTACAATGAGATAAATTTTTCTCTTCCTTTCTGTCAGTGAATTTATTTGCATCATTTACAAGTTTGAGTCTGTTTTTCAATGATTTTCAAGGACTGACTTTCTTTTCTGACTTATTATGCCTTTGCTTTAAGATTTCTTTTTCCATTCTCAAGAGAATGGGGTTAGTGACCTCTGTGAAGTAATAATGTGCCCCTGGCTGGGCTATCAGTTGCAGAATGATGTGTTTGCACTTGACCAGATGTTTGATTTGTGTTTCCTGAGATGAATCTTCTGACATAGTGTCTGATGATAATGATACTTAATAGATTTTTATAGCTAATTTCTTGCCATGCAAGTGCTGCATGAAACCTCTTCAAATATTTGTTTACTGCTAGCAGTTAGTCCTGTTGCTTGTACATTTACATTGTGACCCATAGCTAATACAAATTTTCTACTAGGCTGGAGCCTTCAGTGAATTTTGTCTCTACTCTCTTGGAATTTCTTCCAGTAGTTTTAAATTAAGGCAACATAATTTTATAGTATCTTTATTAAATATTGATACTTGATTTTTCTTATGGAGAATAAAGCAGTTTAAAAGAGACTGCACATTTAGTTTGGTCTTAATTGTGTCCTTTTGGTCTGCGTGCAAAGAAAACATTTAGCATATTAACATCTCCTTTAAAGTTCTGCTGCTGTTTCTGCCCTGTTCTCAGTGTTAATGAGAGTTCTGTGTGGAAGAATGTCATGCACTCCTGAACAACTGAGAGAACAGGAAAGAAAAGAAGCTAGGATTCTCTGTATTTCACAGAGTGTTACATATAACAGTTGGCAAAGTCTTGCATTTATTATTTCCTAAGACACAGTGTTTTATCTGCTTAGCATTCAGAGTATCTAGGGTGAGACTTACTGACATTACTTTTCTACAACAGCAACAGGAAGATACTAATACAGCATGTGAGTAACTCCCAAATGGAGTTGAATGAGTAACATTAGGTACCCCGAGAGTGGTACAGAAGTAGTATATGGAAAGAGTAAGTGAAGACCTAGATCAAGATTATGGTAAAGACAATTTGTATATAGGTGTGTAGAGCTAGGAGTGTTTACGTATTCTTGTTTGGTAGAAGTTGTTTTTATTGTCATTGATACTCAATCCATGTGAACACATGAGCAATATTAATGCTCTTCCTATTATTCCAAAAATTGCTAGAATATAGATTGCCTGAAAGGGAAATCAGAAATACTTCTCTCAGACAAGTTATTATGCATTACTATATGGTATTTGGGGCAGAGAATTTTTAGATTTATTGCACATAACTGCTGGGATATGAGAATGTAGGAGATAAACACTACTCACCACATAAAGCATAATGAAATTTTGTCATTTTTATAGCACTTGAAATTCAACAAGGAATAAAGCTGTCTCAGGTCATACCCCTCTCTTGTAGGAAATGCTGTCCGTTCATAAAAAACAGAAACTCATCTAGGAGATTAAACTTAATAATAGACTTAAATAAAACAGCAAATCATTTCAGAGGCCTATGCTAAACATTGCACTGCTCTTAGTAAGATAACCTATTGTGTTTTCGTCTTAGTTCTCAAACCCCTCTTGTTTGTGATAGCAATCCAACTTCATGGAAAATGTATTAAAGTATATGTTAATGTTATCATTTTTACCATTAACATTTTATCTCAGAGTATCCGAGGAAAAAAAAAAATCTAAAAGCAGTGCCTAAATGCTTACAGTTCTGGTCTGACTGTTAGAGAGTATTTTATTACCTCTTCAGTGCTATATACACAGCATGCTGGCTGATCTCTTTTGAATTTCAGTGTGCTATGTGCTGCATGGGACCCCACCAACATTAAAAAAACAAACAAACAAAAAAACCCACAACAAAACAACAAGCCATTAAATGCTGTGCACTTAAGTGAGTGCACAGTGACCAGAGTAAACTGTTCTGTGGATCAAAAAACTTCACCCAGTTCCCATGCAGAGCAACTGCAACATCCCCTGGAATTCATGTGGCAATTCTTAGAATCACCCTTCATTTTTCCCAGAAAGAAATGGAATTTTAAAACCTTTCACTGACATTTTTAAATGTAGAACTGTCCTATTTTCAAAATGCAAAGCTTATTTAAAATGTAGCAGTGTTTTAGAATTTAACAGCTCTAAAGTATCTACAGGAGAAAATATGAAAAGTGTGCAAAAATTTCTCTCAAACTTTTTATTTTTTAATAAGTTCTAAAAGAAAATGTGCTGCGTTAGGCACCAAAGTCAGTGCAGATACTCAGTGTTTTTGACATTTGATTAGGTATCCATTTTCTCCCTATTTTCCTTCTAAGGGGGAATGGAAATACCCAGTGAATAGCTATTCAAAACTTCAAGCCCATTAACTAATCTGAGTTGACAACTGAAGTATATATCTGAAGGCTTAAATAAGACCCCAGATAATGTTTTCTTCAGAAAAATCAAGCAAGCAAGTTAGATGATTCAGAAAAGAAAGAATGAATATTGATCACAGTTTTGAATATTTTGTATTATATACTTGGATCTTTTCAGTATGATTTCAATTAATGCTCTGCTATAAATTTTGAGTGCTGAAAAACAATTAATTTAAGAGAAATAATAAATAATACACTGGAAATGAAACATACTATTCCAATTTGTTTGAAAATGGACAATTCTATCTACGCTGTGGTTATGTAAAAGGCTAAGCCAATTAATGAACTTTCTGCAGGAAAAAGATCTGATTTTCTAAGTTGTCATTGTGACTGATCACAACAGCACTCTCCTCCTGGATGAAGGATTCTGATTAAAAAATATAAAGTTCTGACTACATGTTCGAATGTTAAAACATTTGCAATGAACAGAAAATAAACAAAATCCACCTAAATCAGGTAATTTTTTAACATACAGGGTACACTGGAAATTCTTGACTGAGATTTTGTGTGTAATTTTAATATATACACGTGCTAAATGTAGATGTGTGTCCTCCAGAATAGCTGTCGTCATGTAGGAAAAATGAATAGCTTGACCTTCAGTGTTTCATTTTAAACTGAGCTAGGAACTTTGATTTCAGAGTTCCAGGTCAGGCTGGTATCAGATTCTCTGTCAAAGATCTTTGGTTACATGAGGATATGTGGGGTTATCAGAAAAAGAAAAAATGGTTGAAACCTTGAAACATTTTCATGATAGGAAAAAAGAATACTTCCCCCTCCCTGCCTTACATAACAGCCAGTTTGCAAAGGACTAAAAGGAGGCTTTATGAAACTGCTGCAGCCATCTTTTTCCTATTAGTGAGCAGAAATTTGCACAATTTGTTGAAGTCAATGAGAAACAAATGGGTAATAAGGATTTTACAGCTGGGTCATTTTTTATTTATTCTGTTCTACAGCACCGCACACAGAGTCGTGAAGTGCTAACCTAGCTGTTCTTAGAAGTGGTTCAAAATCCAATGGACTAAAAATATTCTGTCTGCCAAGCAAACAGTCAAGGTGATTTGAAAAGGCTTGGATGCTTTTACTTTGGGCCACAGGGTGGAGATAAATTAAGAGGCATCAGGGCTTTTTTAATTTAAATCTCTTTCTTCTTTTCCTCCAGCCCTATTAATAATGAACCAAATTCACAACAATCAAGGAGAAGCCTGCTTGCTGGCTAATGCTCTGTGTGTGATATGGTGTTTGCATGTCCCCGCGGTGCTAAAATTCATTTCAAGTTACACTTTAGTAATTGATGATCACTTGCCATATCCCTTTATAAAGCTTTTTTATCAATGTCTTTGGCGGTTCATTTTATATCAGCAGCAAATCAATGAAAT
The DNA here is from genome assembly GCF_002078875.1 of Numida meleagris. Classification (NCBI taxonomy): domain Eukaryota; kingdom Metazoa; phylum Chordata; class Aves; order Galliformes; family Numididae; genus Numida; species Numida meleagris. Next base: position 24,874,567 of record NC_034413.1, read on the forward strand.
TTTAATGGAACAGAGCTCCCTACTTGAGGCTGAATTAATGTTGCTTTACCTATTTCAATATCAAGTGAAGTTTTCAGAGTCTGGAAGGATAACTGTTTCTCAGATTTTTTTCTTTGATAACATTGTTTCTGCACAATGCACGTCCTTGTGATCAGCTCTATAACAAAGCTTACATGCACGAGTGAGCTTGGTTTAATGGTAGTGATGTGCTGTGAGAGGCAAGGGCAAGAGGTGCGGTTTGAAGCTGATAGCTGTATCCACGATCACAAGTGTAATGGCACTGAGATGAGCATAGAGTACGTTGTAGTGTTAGGGGGAGCTGAGGAAGGAGGCCTTAACTAGATTTAAAATTTCCACGTGGAGCAGTAATTAACCACACACAGGGAAGCAGGTGATGGACGGAGTCCCTGCTTCAAAGGAGCAAAAGGAAGGTGACTTGTAGTCAGAACAGTCCCCCAGGGACCTCATCGGCCCCCGGCTCAGCAGCAGCAGCCACCTGTTGGCTGAGGGGCTCTTCCCGCCACTGCCGCGCGCTGCAGCCGCCCGCCTCAGCCCACAGCGCGCGCGGCGCGGCCCCTGCAGCCCTCAGGGCGGCGCAGCTGTGCTCCCAGAACGGCTGTTGCGCTGCCTCCACAGCGCTGCTGGACCGCTGGGCTTCGCCCGTTTTCTATTCGGCCCTGGAAAAAAAAAAAAGGAGGTCTCAAAAAAAGAAGGAGCTAAGTATCGCACCCCAGCACCTGCAGAGGGTGCGGGATGGAGCTGGCGTGGCGTTCCCTTGCTCTTCTCTGCTCTAAAAGTGTGAGCTCAGGGGTTGGGGGCACAGCTTTGCTGGAAGAAACTTTCAATAGCGATTTTCATCAGCCCAAAGCCTCATGTTTGCTGCATCAAAGCAGAGCCCAAATGCAGGCCTAATAAGAACGTTTTGCCTGGGCTGAGCTCGCTCAGGAGGAACATACTAGATAACTGCAGACCGACGGAATAAAACTGGTGAAGTAGGAAATAGAAGTAGGAAGTGCATGAGGGCACACTGAATTGTCTTGATTTGAGGGTCTCCATCCACTTGAAGAGAACTTGCCCAGTTGTGGATGTAGAAATGAGGAGGACCGTAAGGAAGTGCGCTGTCGTGCTGCCACCGAAGCTGAAGGAAGGAGCCTGTTCTCCAGCAACATTCAGACTGTTAGGTGAGGTGCATTCTTTGTTTTTACTCTTGACTTAGCTTCCCACCATTACCAAGGTAACTGTGCTGGTGTTTAGGAAAGCTGTTGCCTGGTGTTTGAAACAAGAAAACCCACATGCTGCGTATTTGTTTGTTTTAACTTCTTGATGGGGATTTGTTGAAGTCTGAACTTTAGCTTATTAAACTGGAGTTTCTTCTTTAAGCTTACTGTTTTGTAGTGACTGCTGGTGTTGCATGTCTGATAAAACAGTTGCTATGAGTTCTGTAACAGCTGCAGATGCAACTGAGAAAGTGTTGGAAGAGATATTTAAAAAAAAAAAAGTCAATTTCTAACCAAAGGAGGTAAGGAAACAATTTGTCACTGTTGACAACAGGATAATGAATAAATATTGCAGTAGATACATATCTACTCAATGAATTTATATTAGTATCAGAATAACGTCCTGTGTCAGGAAGGCTAGTAGACCGATGTTATTAACTTCCTTGATGGAGATCTTTCATTTCAGGCTGTAAATTTGTGGTGTGACATCACTATTTTTATAGTTTTGCTTGTTGTCTTCTACTTCCTAAAGAAGTATGCAAATTATTACATTAAACTACGTTTTAAAAAATTAAATGGTCTTAATTTTAATATTTGCTTGTTCTGAGCTGGGTTCCTAAATTCACCTTTTGGCACCAACATAAAAGTGACTAAAATGAAAAGTCTCAAATATTTTATGTAAATTAATGCATACAGGAGATATCTGTCACACTGGAAAAGTTATGATTCAGTGTAGTTGCAAAGACTTGGAAAATGTGGAGCCTGTGTTGAGTCACACAAGGTTTTGACATTTCTTGCTAATTTATTTATACACACATCATGAGAGTCCCTCATCAATAGTAATTGTAAGGCTATAAAAGGGGCAAGTGGATCATATTTTCTGGAAGAATTTAATGGCTAATTATAGCAAAGCAGCCTATGAACTGTTTCAGTGTCCCTGTTCAATTTTTGTTCAGTTTTCTGACTGCAGGATCCTCTGCTTCTCTTCAGAGACCTATGTCTTCCCTTTCTTGATTCTCCTGCTTTTTTTCTTTTCTTTTTTCCCCTTTTTTCTTTCTTTTTTTTTTCTCCCCAGCTTAGAAAGCAGAAGTGTTTGCTGGTAAGTTGTAGTCACTTGAGTGCACTGTTAACATGTGCTTGAAACATTCCTTTGACAACAATGCCAGAATTGTTCAAAACTCTTTACTGTAGAAAAAGTAGAGAAGAAAAACACTCAGGCAAACAATGTAATTAAACAAAGGAAAGCAATTTCAGGAAAGCTGAATTCTTTTTTTTTTATACTGAATAGTATCAGAACTCTTGAAATTTAAGAAAACGTCAATGTCTCCTCTTTTGCTGTCCTCTTAGGCTCTCATGAGCTCTTGGTTCTTACTAGTTTTGGACTGAATGCTAGAATAATGCACTTCCAGTGCCTACCTGACCCAAAACTCCTGGCAATCTATGCAAGTCTGCTTTTTATCTTAATTTTCCAATGTATTAAATGTCTGAGAAGAAGATACATAAAGAATGAGAAACAAGATCTTTCTATGAATAAATCTGATGGACCCCAAGACCTGAATTCCTTGAAAAAAGCTACAGAGAAGTGTCTGAATGCCTGTGCTTTGTAGAAAATCTGCTGAACATTTTGAGAGCAGCCAATCTGTAATGAAATTGTCCTTATGTATTTTCTAATCTATCCTGCTTCTTTGGATGATAAGTCCTCTAATAACTCTTCAGAGCACATCAAAATGTCATTTTGTGCAGAATGCCTGCTCTTTTCCCTCTAGATCCTAGCTTGAAAATGAATGCTGTATCATAGAAGATCATTTTGGATTACAGAACAACTTCTCAAAATGTCAGCGGCAAATAGTCAGCAAATCCCTCATTATCAATAAAACAGCATTGATATTCAGTAAAAAGCCGTTTGTAATACTTTCAAGTCCTTATCCTAACAAACGTTTTAGCTAGTGGCAACCCCCCCAGCGTCAAGCAGGTTTAATGCAAGAGAGATCTGTTGCTTTTTTTTTTCCTAAAGAACTCAAATGAAGGTTTTACAAACTCCTGTTGGACAAGGGACTTGGATTTTAATCCTGTTTTAAATGAAACCATTTAAGGATGTTTTTAATTCCTCATCTTTAATCATGGTAAAAAAAAAAATCGTATGTGTTCTGCAACCATTTGTTTTTTTTTCATAAAAGTACATTACTGTTTACGAAATTATTTTTTTGCACTGAATACTGACTTGAATGCCACTAAATTATCGTGTTGAGAGTGTGAGTCTCTGACTTGTGTTTAGTTTCCTTATTCATTTACACACCCTTCTTAAAAGCTTTCTTTCTTGTGTGAAGTAAAAGAATCAGTGTTCTAATGTTACCTGGGTAGAAACTGTAATGCAATAGGTATAAAGCCATTATTTTTTCCGTGCATATCAACTTTAAAATTCTCATTGATTGCATTGGTAGAGACTTAGATCTATATCAGGAGCAGAGAAAGAAGGTCAGTGGAAAAAAATACAATGAAATCTTATACCCTCAGTGAAAACGTGATGATGTTCAAAACAGTGAACGTGGTGATAAGCATTGGTATTAGATTGAAGACTACGAGATTCTTCATCTGCATTGCTGGGCTTCTAGCACCATGTTACTGTACATTTCACCTTGTTGCTGTAGATTTTAAGGCTGGGAGGATGAATTTGACTCTGTTTTTGACTTACCTGCTGAGGTTTTCTGACGGGATTAGATAGCTGTGTACTGGGAATCCTGTTAATATAAGGCAGTTCATCTTATATTAACTTCTGTAAGCCATCAGCCTGAACTGAGCTGTCTGTGAGCAAATGACTCACAAGGGCTGGTCTAGATATCTGATTGCCAGCTGCTAGCCAGTCAATCATATATGAAGTGTTAGGAGAGCTTGTAAAACGTAACTCACAAAAAATTAAGTTTACTAAGAGATAAGTGGATCTGTAAATTTTTTTTCAAAAGAATAACAATGAAAATTATCTTGAAAAATGCATCTTCTACACCTTAGGTATCACTGCTGACAAACATTCTTTCAAAAGCATACAGTACTAGACCTTCAAATAAAGATGTCTTTGAAAGGGAAAAGCTCTCTATTTTTTTAAAATCAAACTAGGCTAGCTTTGACTTCCAGCAATGATTCAGTAAAACATACTGTCACAAATATATGTCAAAGTCATTGTCAAATACCGAACTATTTTAAAACCAGATTGATGAATAGTAGTAGCTAAGCTTCAAACACATGTTCTTTTTTTATGGTGTTATTACTCATATGCTTGTGACCTCTAGTTAACTTCACTAGAGCCTGGAATGCCTGCACAGACTTTCTTTGTCATACTTTTTGTTCTCAAAAGTATTTTATGATCCTTCCTCCAGCTTCTTTCTCCTTCTAAACTGCTCATCGTGGGCAATTATTGAGCTATCGGGATGTTGACAGCTAGCGGATTGTGACTGGGCAGCTGTCACTGCAGCAGGAGTTGTGTGCACAGCACAGCTGAATCTTGAAGCACTTTCTAGCAGGAGTACAGATTGGAATGGTACATACTGCAGTAGTATGGCTCGTTTAACACCTGAGAAGAATCGGAACCAGCTGGAGCTGAATTTTCTTGAGCAACTCCATCCAAACGGGAGACAGAGAATGCGAACTCCAGAGAGTAATCTAGACAAATTTCAAAATGCAGAAAGCAGGATGTCGATATAAATAATGGGGCTGTAAGGTTAGATGGTCACAACAGCCCCTGCAAACTAAAAATGAATTAATGTACATCAAACCCTTTCATATTCTATGCCTTGGGTATTATGATTCTAAAGAACGTAATCCTTAGCTTCAATTCATCTGCTACAGAGGAATTTACACAATTTTCTTCCTTTGACGTTCTCTGTTCCTCTTGTTCTACCAAAGAAAAGTTCAGCCCTATTCAGAAGACCAGCACGCAGCTAGCACAGATCTTAAGTACCATTTCAAAACTCCCGAGTGCTGCAGAAGAGGACGTAGTGTACTGTGGAAACTGCGTTTCCACAACCTGTAGAAATATACATTTGCAGGTGGACTGGCGATAAAAGTTCAAAAAAATGTTTGCTCCATGCTGGACTGCAATGCAGTGAAGGGCCACCACAGCCATAAGTTAATGACGGAAGAGCTTCAAGCCAAACAGTAAATAATTTAATACAAACTGTTAGGTGACAATTGTTTGCCTTACTGTGAGGAAATCGTAACAAATCAAAACAGCAAGATTGTGATAATGTATGTGCTGCCCAAGGAAGAGAAAACCTCATTAAAACGGATGTAAAAAGAAGGGCTGCAGAAAACTGACTCCATCAAAAGTTCAGCTCACCTAACTTCCTTCTGAACCTGGTGTACAGAATCTGAAAATAGGAATGTGGTATGAAGAGTCTTATTCACACAGATGTGAATGACCTCTTGCACTCTGTATTCATGCAGCAAGCAGATGGGAATGTAGTTGTCCTGTACTCAGAGACCTGAAGGCAGCAAGGATAATGCTGAGTCAGACACGTAAATGCTGAAAGAAGTGAGTATATGTTAACTCAGATCTGACACCGTGCAAATCATTAAGGAAAGCTCATTATTTTTGATGCTAGGTATGATGATCACTTGTAATGCTAGAACCAGCAAACTCCTGCTGGGCCAAGTGTCTGTGAAGGAAAAAAGAGGAAAGAGATCTTGCCAGAGTAGTTCCATTTTACTATCAACACTTTCTCTTTTAATGTCCATTAGTATGCCACTTGGTTTTGTTCAACTTGCAGAATTCAGCAGATTCTCAAGTCTCTGTTACCAGATTTCTTGCAAGCTTTAGCCCTCTTCTGAATAATGTTTGTGTGTGGCAGTATTTATTCAAGCGTTCAAGAGTTTTACTCACTAGGACAAGGTTGTTGAATTGGGATTGTCCTGCTCACAAGTACTTTGGTAAGCTGCCACTTCTGAATTGGTATTTTATTGAACCAGGCTGATGGGTGAACTTCTTCCCTGCTTGTTCATGGTAACTATAGTGTCCAAAACTCCTTGCAATTGGCTTTATTTTGTGGTCTTATAAGATAGGGACCCCCGCTGTCAAAATTTGTCAAGTGTGCATAACTCAATATGTAATTTAGAGTAGTTTTGACAAACATAATCAGGTAGGTTGCATTCTGTTTTTGCCTGGACATTTGCAATTTAACCCCTGTCAGAGTTTGGCAGACAAATGACTGAAAATGTTTCAGATCATGCTGAAGCTGGAACAGGCACAGAAAGTCCTCCTTAGCTGGTGTGTCGCTGAGAAAGGTCTGAGTACTGAAATGTCAATAAATTCATTTTCTTTTTGCTCTTCTAATATGGGAGACAAGTAGATAGCATATTATTTTAAAAGAAATATTTTAATAGTATTTTGTACTTTGTTGAGCATGTAGTGTTCTGTGTTTGAAATTAAAGCCAGAGAATAATAGAAAAATTGACTTGTTTTGTAGATGCAGCATCCTTTTATGAGCTAGAATGATTAAATTATCTTCCAAGAAGTTCAAGAACAGATAGGGCCAATCTTGGGATCTTGGCAGACAGTGTTCTGCAGTTCATACGATTTCTATCTCATTGCGTATTTCTAAAACAGTCTTTGGTCAGGAGCATACCACGGCCCAACTTTTCAAATCTGATGAGTTGTTTTGCACTGCCCTGTTTTGTTAGTTGGAGGCGTTTTGTAAGGTTTTGTATTTGCAAGTGTTTTGCAGAACAGATTCTTTCAAAGTAACTCAGGTGAAAAATTGAGGTATCTAAAATCATTAGTTGCTTTTGAACAATCTTTCTTTCCTTGTTATTTGATCAAATCCTTCTTAGCAATTCCTGATTAGAGCTTCAAAGGGAAATTAAGGTCCAGAATATGGATATAAGTAAGAATGCTCAGCTGATGGACTCAATTCTGATGGAACTTTTATGTATGTAAATATGGCACACTAATGAGAATACATAGGCCAGCTTAATCAAATAGATGATTTTTTCTGAGGGCGTGGCTCCTGTCTGGCTCACCACTGTCTTTTTGAGAAGATATAGGGATGTGTTGCCAAAATAGTAAATTCTGCTCCTGGTCCAACGATGCATATAGAAGAGACTGTTTATGTGAGATCAGAGATGCATTTGCCTACAAAATAGATAAATGCTAAGAAGTATATCAGCCCTTTGTGGTGACTTGTTCCACAACCAGTTGAGGGTAACTGGAGAATAACTGTGCCTAGAGAGCTGGTATGCAGGTGAGAGGGATGATGAGCACTGTTTTGCCCTACCACTTCACTGGTATATCTACTGGCAAAAACAAATTTAGGATCTCTCCTTATTCTGTCTCCCTTTAGTCTAGGAATTCCGTATGAAGCACTGGTGCAATGTAGAGAGACTTGCAGACTGAGATGAAGTGGAAAGAAAATCAATCCCTGCTAGAAAATCACTAGGCGGTAATTCATCCAGAAGTCAGGCTAAAGTTCCTGTCTGTTTTTCATGATTTGCTGCTTCTGCTTCTTCTCTCCTGCATTATCACTCCAAAGAGGTCTCCTTTCAACTATGTAAGCTTTCAAGGTCTCCAGATCAGTTTTGTTAGGAAAACTTCCTTTTTTTTGTGGAGTCCAAGAGGGACAGAAAATATTATTTATTTTGATATTGCAGATTCACGTCACTGAGTATTTCATTAAAAATTTGGAAAAGAGTTTCACAATTCTGACTATTGAAAATAGTCACGATGATCATTGAGAGAAGTGACCAGCAGGGGAAGGGAGGTGATTGTCCCCCTTTCCTCTGCCATTATGAGTCCCCGTCTGGAGTACTGTATCCAGGTCTGGGGCCCCCAGCACAAAAAGGACGTGAAACTGTTGGGCTGGGTCCACAGGAGAGCTACAAAGATGATCAATGGGCTGGAGCACATCTTGTATGAAGAAAGGTTACAGGAGCTGGGATTGTTCAGCTTGCAGAAGAGACTTCATTGTGGCTTTCCAGTACTTGAAGGGAGCTTATAAGCAGGAGGGGGACTGACTTTTTATGTGGTCTGATAGTGATAGGACAAGGTCGGATGTCTTTAAACTAAAAGAGGGGAGATTTAGGTTAGACATCAGGAAGAAATTTTTACTTGGAGGGTGGTGAGGCACTGGTGTAGGCTGCCCACAGATGATGGGGGTGTCCCATCCCTGAAGGTGTTCAAGGCCGGGTTGGATGGGGCCCTGGGCAGCCTGGTCTGTGAGTGGCAGCCCTGCCCACAGCAGGGGACTGGAACTAAGTGATCTTTAAGGTCTCTTCCAACTTAAGCAAGAGCTGCCTTAATACTTGAATTTCAATCTGTATTACCAAGTTGCTGCTTTAACAATTAGCAGACTTTTGAGTATTTGGGATAAAAGCTATTCTTCCTTCTTTCTCTTCCATTTCTTCACTTCTGTATTCAGAGAAACTGAATGTGTGTAATTTAAGTTTTAGCTTTCTGGATGAGATATTAAGAGTAGTTGAAGAAAACAGAAATAGATTTGTTGTTTGTGTTTCTGGGTTTTGTTTTGTTTCCATGATGTATTTTGACTTTTTCTTACACAGCTTTGAGCAAGAGATTCCTAACTGAGAAAGACTGAGTTCATTAAGGAAGTAACTGGAGGATGGTTAGCAATACAGGGAGAAGAAAGTGCATCTATCTTGTATTATAAAGATTTATCATGTGATCAGAATGCAGGTGTAATTGCAGGGATGGGAAAAACACAAAGCAATCTTAAATTTGGGGAATGTGTCTTTGTGATACAGCACAGCACTACGAAGGGTAAATTACAGACATAGTGGCTTAAATAGTATAGTCTTATTAATCACATTTACCAAGAAAGAAAGTGGGACTGTGTTCCCCAAATACCATACTTAAATATGGACAAACCATTACCAGCACTTGATTTCATGGATCTCAGACATACGATATGAACGTACATTGTGAATCAGTGTTTTGAAAAAGATGTCTAGTGAGTATTTTTGTTGTTGGTTGATTGATTTGTTGACTACATTCACCTCCAAAACACTGAACAGATTTAAGCTATTAATTTTGACTAGCAGAAAATGGTTGAGTTGTTACTCAAACTCTTTAAATGGCTAAGAAAAAAGCTTAAAAAAAAGGGAAGTGAATAAGCTTCTTATGGACAGAATTTCTATTCTGTAGTGGCTTATATATATTAATCAGTCAAAGATTACTGTTACCTATCGTTCTCCCTGTAAAGCCGCAGGAATGGCTATGATCTTCACAGTTTAAAGGTACAAGAGAATGTAGACTATGCAGAAAGGAGGTGGTGACTACAATTTAAGCACTTCAAGGACCGTCTGGGCTTTTTACTGACTCCAAACTGCAAATACCAATATTTTTCAGTACTTTGTTTCATAAAAGACACGAAACTATGCACGTAAGTAATAGAAATGTAAATTAGAGAGACCTCTTTATCTAGCTTATCTCCTTTCAGTGAGGTAGTATTAATAGCAGATGCTCATCCTTCATTTTCTAAGCAGTAACAACTTCTCTGCCCATTCTGACAAACACAGAAAGCCTCTGAATTAGATATTTGTTTATTATTTATCACCAGAGTATTTTTACCAACCTTGACATTAGAGAGCTGTTGTCATGTTACCTGTAGGATTTCTCTTTTCTAGACTAGCCCTACTGAATTCCTGCAGCTTTTCCTTTTAGGTCATATTTTTAAAACCTGTTATTACTCTTAATGTTCTCTTTAGGACTTGCTAATTTGCTTTTGTCTGCTTTAAGCAGACTGGCCAAGCTGCAGTCAGTGTTCTGGCTGAGCTCTCACGAGGAACACATAAAGCAAACCAATTTGCTCCATTTCACATTTACAATATTCCTGCTAGTACAGTTCAGAATAATTGTCCTGCATTGTTGACTCTTCCTTAGGTTTAATCTTGACAGCCAGATTCTCTCCTGACATGTACTGACTGTTTGTTTCCCTTTGAATTATGATCTTTATTTCTCCTTCTTAAGGACACATTTATAAAATGTAAATGTCTTATGGCCATTTCTCCTTCTTATGTGCTGGTCTTAAATGAATTCATCTTACTGAATTTAAACCATGTTTCTAACTCACCAGAATAATTTCAAATTTGTTCCTTTCCTCCAAAATGCATAATAATTCTCTCAATATAAAGCTATGGTTGCATTTTTAAATTTCATTAGTCAAATAATTTACAGATACTATGATTAGAACACTTAAAAAAAAAGAAAAAGGAAAAAAAGAACAATTTCGGGTCAGACCTCTGGAAGACATCACAAGTCTCTTAGTCTGAGACCAAGAAATAAATAGTTAACTTTTGAAATTTTTATTGCAATTCTGCAAGTGCTTTCAGTTTATTGTACTTTTACAGTACCAAATGCCTCGCTAAAGCCAAAGTTTGTCATGTCTATTGCTTAAACTTGTTCATTAAGTCAGCTAGAAGTGTTGCTCTAGTCAGATATTTTTGATAAAACCAGGCATCATGAAGGTGGTTATCTTACTGTCACTATTTTCAGAACACATAGCAACTGTTCGGGTTTCAAATAAGACTGAGCCGTCTGTGATTCTCAGGTATTCCTTTAACTTCTTAAAAACTGGTACAATCACAAGAATCACAGAAGAAAATGCTCAGTACACTTAAGTCTACTGCAGTGATTTTGTGAAAATGATTTAGAGCATATGCAAGTCCTGAGTGGTGGTCAGTGAAAATTGGTAAGTATATGGTATTGATGTACAAAGTATATCTCTTAATTCCATGCTAGAGCAAGACTAAATAGAGATTTTACGTAAGACCTCAAGGAAGAAGTACACATCATTCAGCCAGGATTACCATCTCAAAATGCTGTTCCTGTTTTCGGTTGCTAAAACAAGTCAACCCAAAGACCAATTGAAAGCAGGAGATATCTTACGCATGCTAAAACTATGAGTAATGCCAGGTCAGATTATTATGTTAGAACAGTGAGAAAGAATGCCCTTAATAAGCTCTGGTAAGAGCTGTGTCGTTTGATTATTGCAGGTGAAATAATTCAGCTGTCAACAAATGGAGCAGACCTTTGTCAAAGGTCTTCCTCCCGCCCTGCCCCCAGCCTTGCCTGCCCCCAAGATATTTCTGAGCGCTGCCTTACTTCCAGTGAGAATCCTTATGGCAGGCTGAGGCTGATACAAGGTTAGACAAAAGACTCCAAAGTCAGGATTAATTTTGAAATAAGTAATTTGACTAGTTAGGTAATCGATATACAGCTTGAAGCAAGGCGTCTAGAAGTAGCCAATGTTCTCTCTCACATGAAGAGTTCAGCTGGAATCTTGCAAGACAGTTTTGCAGATTCTCAAAATGAGAAGTCAGACCTTCAGTGCAAGTTGCCTGACTTCTCTAGAATCCGTTGAATTGTATCAATGTACACCAGCAGAAGATTTATATCATGGCGTAGTGGAAATGCTAAGTCATGGCCTGAACCAGTGATTGAGCACCTGGTGGGAAGGCAGGGCCAACCCAGGGGAGCTCAGGTGCAAGCAATGCACCTGAGTGACTGGAAGGGGTAGAGCCAGGATCCACCCCTTCCCAGACCTTATTTAGGGGTTGGCAGTGGAAGCAAAGGTATCTTGTTGGAGATCCCTGCATACCTGAGGCCTTTCAAAGGTAAGCAGCTTTTTTCCTTCATTTCTGTGTCTGTGACTGCTGCATTTGGGCTTGTCCTCATTTGCTGTAGTCAAAGACTTTACCACCCTGCTATTATCACTGTACATTCCATCATTGTAGTTCTTCATGTGGCATAGATAGTAAGATAGGAAAACTGGGTTTCCTTTTTGGTAGCTATGGTTTATCTGCATTTCATAGGAAAATATCTTTTAAATATGAAAATAATTAATGAAAATTAAGTGGTAGTTAAAATTGACTTAAAAGTAGGCAATCATACCTTTCACTAGTGTTCAGATATAATGTGCTATAATTTTTTTCAGCATACTCAGTCAAACTGAATAAAAAAGCAAAGCAAGAAAATAACAGTCTCCTACTTTAGTGGTAAATACTAATTTTTATATTAAAGGCTCAATTTCTGCCTTTAATACTAAAAAGAGAATGTTTTAATGACTTACATTTTTTTTCCCCCCCGAGCCTGGCTAAGTTTTTCAACTCTAGCATCCCCAAACTCTTTCCATTCTCCCCATACGTGGTCTTTCATCGCACTCAACTTCAAAAGAATTTCCAACATTTCAGAAATTCTCTAATAGTATAAATGTCTATGGTTACAATAACTCTCTCACCTAGCTCAGGAGGATTCATGCTTCTGGTACCTGAGGAACAAACGTTTCTGATATCTGAGGAACATTTTTACATGTTGAAAGAGAAGAACGCCACATTCAAACTGTGGTACGTTTTATTGCCTGAGACTTCATAATGTTTGTTAGGCCTTGTGTAGCGATAAGCAGGACTAATGCAATGGAAACAGCGTTACAAAAGGTGGAAGGAAAATACAGCGCTCACTCGGATCGGAAGATTTGGGGCTCGCAGGAAAAGGCTCCCACCAAGGAGGGATCTCCAGGCAGAGATCCTTCCTCAGGGGCAGTCAGCCCTTAAATGAGGCCTAAGAGGGGTGGAGCCAGGCTCCACCCCTTCTGGTTGCACAGGTGAATTGACTTCACCTGTGCTCCCAGGGCTGACTGGGTCTTTCTTCCAGGTGCTCAATCAGTGGTTCAGGCCATGACTCAGCAGTTCCCATACACCTTGAAATTAAATTTTTTTGTAAAACTGAATGTGCTGCTACTAAGATTTGCCTGGACAGATGCAACAACATAATTGCAGTGAAGACAAAATGAGTGGCTTTTTTTTCTTTCCTAAATATGGAAAATTAGAAGCATGTATGTTCAATTTTTAGGTTAGGTCAAAATGTAAATGTTGTTGGTATTGACGTGTTTGCTGTTACTATTAATTGTTTTTAACTTGTTTTTTCTTGATAATGGTTACTAATCAATTCTTAAGTGAATATAAGTGCTGTGTATTGTTAAGGCTATTTGATGCTTCCAGAAGCCTTTGATTCAGATACTAATATTAGCAGTAACCAATGCTTTTGATTCTTCTAAGTATGCGGGATGAAGAGGAGGTTAAAAAAAAAAAAAAAAGAGATTCCAAAAAAAGTTGTATCACACTTTCCATCTTTTAGCAAAATGTATACAAGCTTTCCATGACTGCAAACCACTGTTCCTCTTGCTGTAGTTTTGAATTGTTTTTCACGTCAAACAGTAGTTTTAAAAGCTATAGTGTTATGAATAGACTGGACCATATCAAGCTTATCCGTAGTTAGCTAAATCAAGAACCGTTCTAATCCCTGGTGAGTTGATAGAACATCAAGATTTTCTGTTACCACTCTCACTTCCCACTCTTTCTTTCGAGATTTACAGAGATGCGTACTTGCACAACATGTGTGTAAGTGTTTAGAATCTACAGTGGCAGCTGTCGCATGTGTTGGAGATAAGTGGAACCAGTAACTGCTCTCAGCCTGAGTTCTGTTCTTCTGTGAGAGGAAGGCATGTTATCTAAGCTTCGTCATGAAACTCTTAATCCAAAAATCAAGTAGGGGAAAATGCGTAGCCTCAAGAATGGTGTTAATAGTTAAAAGACAGGAAGTAATGTATGTACAACAGTCCCATTGTTAATATAAAAATGAGATTTTCATACTTCTAGAACAGTCTAACTTCAGCTTTTTTCTTATTTACATCTTGTGAAGTATTCATTCAGTATAAACCAAATGAGTAATCATTGAGGGTAATACCTATAGATTAAAACATGTCCATCTATCTTTTGCTACTTGAAATAGGTGTACTGCGTGTGTAGTGTATGGGTATTGGCAAATCCATATGCTTGGAAGATAAGATTATGAAGTTCATTCTACAGTGTCACAGTCCCCATGTAGTGAGAGAGCTTCATGCTGCTTTTGCTGGGACTAGAACCTGAGTGGAGTAATCAAGGTGTTTTTCTCTATTTCATCTAGCTCTGATCCCCATAGTTAAGGGTCAAGTCTCTTAATCAAATCTCTGGGAGTCCTGTGTATCTGATTTCATGATGACTTGAGCCCTTCTTCAGAGGATTCTTGCAATCTCTTATCTACTGCTATTGCCATCAAAAATTTCTGTTGGCACCCAGCAAAATGAGGTCAAAAGAACTGAAAGCAAGCCAGGTAAAATCCTTCAAGGATCCCTTTCAAGGAATCACTGTTGTACTTCAGCGGACACCTTGCGGGCACACAGAAGAACCAGTGTGAATAGTGGTGCTGTTTATTTTAGCAGCTCAACAAGATTCAAGGAAAAACAAACAAAAAAAATCCCTTAATGGTAGTTTGACTTAATATTTGAGAAGAGAAAACCTTCACAAAGAAGTCTGGGAAACTGAGAATAGTCTGTCATGAGATCAAGAATAGGGAACTCAAAAGCAAGGAAAAAATCCCACATGATGCGGAGTCAGTGATACCTTGTGGAGTGAAACCCTGGACTGCGTGTCCCTGAGAAATTGCAGGCTTTTCTTGCATAATGTTACGTGAGGGATAATGCATTCTGTAGTGTGAAATGTTCATCTTTGCATCACTGCTTGGAGTTGTAGTTTCAGTTTCTAGTTCCTCTCTAATATTTGCAGGAACTCTGTGATTTTATTGGTTGGTCGAGTATAGCATGATAATACTGGTAAGGTAAAGGCCTCTTCTATGCAATGCCAAAGTAGCTGCACTTGGAAGGTGTTGAGCGTGCATGTTGGAGCTTTTGTGTGGACTACAGGTCTGTCAAAATAATCATATGTCTATGAAAACTGTGGAAGTACTACTGACAGACAATCATATTACAACAGCAGCGTTGAAGGGGGAAGGGAGGAGGGAGCATGTTGTGTATTAAATGTTTGTGACGTTCCTAGTGGGTGAACGATCCTGATCAGGTTTATCAGAAGTCTGATCTAGAAGAACATAATGAAGTAGAAAATCACTTGTTGAGATTAATCTCTCAGCATGAGAAGGTGAGGGAAAACAGTGACTCTTCACAAATACAGATCATGCTGCTCATTCAGTCACTACATCTAATAATATTCTTCACTGCTGTTTTATGTATCTGTTCCCTGGCACAGAAGGAGACACATCCTTTATGAGTTCTGGCTACTTCCCATTAAGTATTCATTTCACTTACACAGCAAGGTCTTAAAATCTATATTCTAGTCTAATATTGTTCAACACATTTTAATATGAGGGAGTCTGGCAGCTTTCATTGTGATAGAAATCTGTTGGTTTTGGCTATACAATTATTGATCAAATTAGAGTAAACCGAGTCCTTAGTGAAACCAATCACAGACTCCCAAAGACTGAATTAAAGCCAATATATTTGTGGCATAAGACAAAGCTTATTAGGATGTTTCAAAATTATATAGAACTTTGTTTCAATTAAAATTGAGAGGACAGGTCAAGTAACATCTAGTTAAAATCCTGTTCTCTATTATGTTCTACAGGGAAACCTAATATTAGGAGAGCTCTTATTACCAAAGAAAATGAACGTTCTTGCTATCTTTAAAGGACTGCTCGCTTTTCTTTGCACAGGGTGATTTTGCTGATCAATGGGAATTTAGTCTGTATGTACTTTCCAGCCTGGAGAAATAGAACTTTAATGACTTCCTCTAAAAAGTTTTGTGTTGGATCTGGGTTATTTTTGTAAAGAATATCTGGATTTACACGTATGCCAGAACAGGCTTGACTAGACGTTGTTTTCCAGAGCCTTTGATAGTTTTGGTCCCTTCAGCGATCATTATTCAAATGTAACAGCATTTTGTTGTCATTCATGAAATTACTCTCTGATCAGAAACAGATCAGACCAAAGTCTTACAGGTGAATATTAAAAAAGGCTCTATTTGAAACTGGATTAGGCCTTGTAACCAGAATTTGTACCTTGATTCGATTTGGGATAATAATGAAAGACTGCAGGCCAAAATAACCTTTTGGGAACACTTAATTTCGTAATTGTATTGTGCCAAGAACACAAAGTTGGGATTAGCCAACCTTTGATTTGGGGAAGTTTTTTGAAAAAGGTTTGCACAGAATTCTCTCAAAAGGTCTCTCTTTGCCCATATCCAGCTGTCCCTAGGTGATAAAATCTAACTGGAGTATAATTTACTAAGCTCAGCCTCTGCTTGAATGCTAATCAAAGGTTTGATTCCTCTGCCAGCTCACTCAGGTTTTATGGCTTGGTTCTGTATACTAACAGGTAGCTGTTAGTACCTGGGCGGGTAGCTGTTGATACTGAGGGCCTCTCTGGATGCACACCTAGGGCAAGGCAAGGTCCTTCTGGTGTTCTGTTCAATCACTGCTTATGCTGTATTGGAGCATATGTCTGTATTTCATGGCATTTGGTGCATGTGCTTTTTTTCTTGTTTCCTCTTGGAAAACTAAGTAAAAGCCGTTTGTAAGAGCAGACGTTTCCTTCACTCTGTTCATTGGGTTTCTCTCGTACCCCCCCAACACAGATATAAAAGCTTCCCTCTGTGGAATTTTCTATTCTTTCTACCAGCACCATACAGAGGCAAAAAAAAAAAAGTTATTCTGAAAAATGAATGTGGCATTTCTTTGCAAAATTTCATGCAAGTTCCTAGCAGGAGGAAAAAAACCCGAAAACTAAAGGTTGAAAACTTTCATTCTGCCACTGCTTTGCCAATTAATGAGGCATTAAGTTTAAGTGAAGTTGAATCCAAAATGAGTTAGTATTGTTCCCTTTAGAAGTATAAGGGAAAACAAAGTAATGAATAAAAGAGATGACAAAATATTTTCTATGATTATGTGTTCAAAATTATCCTGTCTACCGTTATCATTTTAGATACAATTCCTTTTTTCTGCCCTCAATTTCTAGCTTAAAAGGACTGTGCAACTCTGAGGAAAAAGTGCAGAAAAAAGCAAGCTCTAGTAAACTAGTGAGATGGCAACTCATCAGCTGTCATCAGTTGACATCCAGAAGATGCCTTAATAACTTGAAGAAAATGAATGCTGTTTTGAAACTTAATGTGAGTTTATTATTTTTGTTTTTAAGATAGGACTTCAGTACAAACCATCTCATTTATAGTAATCTCTGAGAAATGTTCTACCTCTAATTCTTTGCATAATCTATAGGATATAGAATTCACTACTTTGTTCTGGCTGCCCCTGATGTGAAACTAAATAGATACCTTGGTTTATTATTTAAGATAACATAACATTGAAATCAGTCCACAGAAATTAGTGGTTATGTGCCTTGCTGGTCACTTCAATGCATGTATTCCATATTCCCTTGCACATTCACATTTGCATGTGCAAACCTGAAGTCAGCTGGCAGCATCATCCTGTTGATAATCATAAGAAAATTTCCTCATCATATGAAATTAAAGTGGAAATTATATTTTGACAGAATACTCATTAAGACAGAATTAGTACAGACTGAAACATGTCAGGCACATGCATTTAATTTTTCCAGACAAGTAGATTCATTTTTTCTCCAAAATGTCATTGTATTTGCATGTGTGTGATAAAAGAAGTCAGGAGAAGCATGGGGGGGTCGGGGGGGGGGGGTGGAAAGGAACTTTTTCTCCTTTGGAATAATTTGCTCTAAGCAAAAGATGTTTTATGTGGCATACTAGAGAAAACAAAATTCGAGGTGTTTATGAAAACAGTGTTGCATGTCGCATTTGAAAGCTTTCACACCCAGTGCATTCCTGCATGTACCCTAAATGTTCGTGTCATGGTTACAAAAAGGGGGGGGGGGGGGGGAATAAATAAATTGGAAGGCTGGGATAATGCTATGAAGCTCAGTGACAGTCTGCCCGTAACTTGATAGTAACAAGTTGATAACATTGATCTTTTTTCAATTACTTAGAGGGACTTCAAGGAGAATCCTGTAGATCGAACTACTGGATTCAGGGCACGGGGGAAACTGGGTTCTTTTCACTGGTTTCACTTTAAAATTTGTGGTTCATGATTTCCTTCCTTGTACCTCTAGAGGTACTTTACTGCAAACTGTTAGAGCTGCAGTTAATTTTTCTCTTTGAAATATTTTCTGAATTAGGCTTGCTAACAGGTAATTCATAGAAGCTTCATTTCCACACTAGGCTGCGTGGTTTACAAACTGTGAAACAGCTTACCTTGTCTGTAGCGTTGTCTTCTGTCTGTATGTTTTTATTACTGTAAAAGGAGATGTGCATTGTGTTGCTGCTTTTTTTCCTTTTTTTCTTAGCTCTTTCCTGTGAGAAGACATTGCAGGGAAGAAAAAAACAACCTTGGGCATTATTTGTCAGGGATAATGCTACAAATATCCATATAGAGAGAGCCTGGCTACGTCCTTGTACAACCATCAGTCCATGTCTGCTGGAAGTAGGCAGGATTTCTGATGTTTGAAATCCTTTCAGGTACTTGAAAAAGTCTGCCCTTGTTTCTGAGTGAACATGTTGCCATGATTAAATAAGTTCATCCTGAAACAGGATTTAGGTCGTTAGCTCTGTATCTGCCCTTTGCCGGTGCATGACCTTGACTATAAGAGTTTTGTTTTGAGGTTTAACAGGAAAGCTGTGCTGACTGATGTAGAAGCTGAGGTGTGTTTTAAAGACTGAGGTCTTCTGATGTGAAAATGGAAACGCTCGCCTTCAGAAAGAGGTCTTTGGTTCAGTCTGTACTGTGGTCCCTTTAGTTTTATGAGCTTGACTGTGGAAGCTGTGCTTCGTGTCTCCTTCCCTTCCTCTCTTTACCCCCGTGCGTGCTGTGCTTGTACCTTTCTCTGCAGTAACTTGGCTCTGTGAGCTGTAACAAAGGAAAAGAGCATGTATTACTTGAGCAGCTAACATCTTCTAACACAGGATGACAGAAGCCTGATTAAGCTGAGAAAGGATGTCGTATTAAGAATAAATAAAGAATGATTTGAAGATAGATTCCTTAAACCTGCCATTGTAATATGAGGAAGAGACGGATGAATTGCCACCTCATAAACTCATAGCTCATCTGCACCTCAGCTGACACTGATTTCTGGGCAGCTGCTAGACAGATGCCGTTCTCGCCTGTGTTCCTCCTCCTCTAGAGGAGGATGAAACCGCCGCCAGGGAAAGAGAACTTTGCTGCGTGTGTTACGCTCAGCGGGGCTGTGAAAAGATTCGGTCATGAGCAGCGCAGACAGCGTACCACGAGGCAGGCTGTTGGAGTGAGCCGCTGGCCTCGGAGGTACAAGTGCCTTGAACTCAGGCTCAGCAGGTGGCACTATTGAGCTTGTCATTTTAGCGCGGCTGCTTCCTCACTACGTTACCCCTCCTGCAGTTTGCTTTTTTATTAATTAAATTAATTATTTTAATATCACGGTGATGTATTCTGCATGAGTCTCAAAATGCAAGTCATGGCAGGGTATTCTTGTACCACTTTGAGTCGACAGCAGCAGAAATGAGTGCGAGAATGAGGTTTCTTACATTGATCGTTCTGGAAGTACATCTCTTTCAGCTGCAAAAATAAAGAAGTTCTGATATTGTGTGAATTCTATTTGTATGAAGTCTGTGTTTCTAATAACTAATCTGATTCCTTCCTTATTTGAAAGAAGTTTTATGCACTTAGATGGAATTCATAATGGCACAGCAAAAGAGGCTTAAGTCCTCAAAATTATTTGTGCTCCAAACATAAGAGAGGTCCTACAAGGGGAACCTGCATTGTCTTTATGAAGGTTTGCCCCAGCCTTGTAAGTAGTTGCGTCTGAGGCCGCCAGTTATCAACGCTTTCAGTGACACTTTGCAAAAGTACTAATGAATGCAGTGCTTTTTTGATATGGACTATTGTGATTACTCTAGCGAATGCTTTTTTGTTTCCTTGTACCTATCAAAATGGTTTCCAGTGGTTGAATGCTCATATTTTGCCCCGCTGACTCACAAGCAAGAGATGTTAGATGTCTTTGATGTAAAAATGAACATAACAAAGCTCTAATCTTCTACTAATATTGATTTGTTACAGCAGAGTTTGAGTTTAAAGGAGCTAACTTCCTGATTCATTCTTGACTGTCTGTCTGAATCAGCTTCCTCTATTTTAAAAGAAGTATAAGCTATTTGAGATTTGTGTATGTCTTTTTTACTTGAAAAGAGCAGGGTCAAGGGCAGATGATGACTAGGATTATTACCTCTGCTAACAATTCCTCAGTGTAATTTGTAGGAGATATTCTATGTTACAGAAAGTAGAAAGCTCATCTCTTGAAAATGCTTACAACTGGAATGTTAGTATTCTTAGCAGGTAGATAATGACATCCTTCATACATCCTCATTTATGTGCATAACACTTTGCAAGTAGGCTTCACAATGCAATTAAATATGCCTGGGTTCAGCGTTTCCATCCAGGGGTTACCTCCGTTGTTTTTTTTGTAGATCACATTCTCTCAGGAGTAAACTGTGCCCATGACAAAATACTACGCAGATGTGTCTGAGTTATTCCTGTGCATGTACTTTGATGTCTTACTCATTATTTTTAACATCTTTTTTTCTGCAAATGTCAGCTGTATTCGTATGCCCAATAAACTGAAGTTAGAACACACTGCAAATCTTGTGTTCAGTTTTGCTCAATTTATTTGCGTGGACAAATAAGAAATGAAGGTGACTAAGAGGACAATATGGGTAGTTCTGACAGTGGTCTGTCCTGGTCTGCTGGAAAATATGGGTGTGGTCATGATAGATTTAAAAATGTAGCGTGGTAGGATGGGGTGATACTGACTACTTTTAGCTAGGGTCTTGAAATTACATTCAGGAACCATCTGTTGACCTATCAGTTACTGCCCAGGTTTTTTTTACTTCATAAAAAAGAATTGTTTACTCTTCACCTGTGAGAGACCAGCACTCCTTTGGCAGATACTCCATCTAACTGGAGATCGAAAATATTCAGTCTTCAGAGCAGGTGTTTTGATAAGATCTATTATGAATAATCATGGGGGATTGCTTCAGCAACTGAGAGATGATAGTGATACATCAGAACTTGTTTTCTCTTAAGACCGGTAAGAAATAACTGAACGGCATAGGTGCTGTCCAGAGGTATGAAACAGGACATCTTTCAAGGATCTGCCTCCAAACCTTTGTTGCTCAAAGGATTTGTGAATCCTCTAGATAAAGTTTTTTCCAAACATAGCATAGAATAACATCAGCGCTCTCGTAATGCACAGCTGTGTATCTTGTACCCCGTAGAGTTTAATCTCTGCTCTGGAGAATTGCTTACATGACTACCATCTGGATGCATACAAATTATTTTGTTCTTAGTTTTATAAAAACATTAGCCTTGCTGCTGAGGGGAGGTCATTCAGGGTGTCTTTGTCAATGTGTACATAAACACATGTTCCCTGCCCAAACAAGCTTACAGTGTATTATTGCAACAATGCAAGAATTTCTTGATGCAAGCAATAGTAGTGGTAGGTAAAGGATGTAGTAGCTTGCCTAAACATTTTACTAGTGAGGACTGGCATTGCAGCAGTCTTGTGTTTGTTGCAAACTTTATCTTCTGTGATAAGTCCAGTTTGCTAGATATGGTGTGAAAATGTCTCTGACTACATTTTTGTCACTTTGTGTCCTTATTTGCCTGACACTGACTTTGCATTTATCAGGCATCCTCCTTAGTGGATTGTGTTTGATTTATTTTAACTCTCCTTCAGTCAGGCTTCTAGCATAGAGGCTGCTCTGCTTATGCTTCTTCAGAGCTCATGGGTATGTTTGGTCTCTAGTTTTGAGCACTCCTGAGCAGGTTGGATCTTCTTTACATTGCCTGCCTGTAAATTAGCAAACTGATAAGTAGAGAGAAGAGGAAATTCAAAACAATTGAGGTAATACTATTTTAATTGTATTTTTTTCTTTTAGGACAATTTTTCTTTTATTCCATAATGAAAAATGTGTTAGGACATGTTTGTATGTGTAACAATGCACGCTTCAGGAATTTGGCAGGTAGGATATGCCGAGAGGTTTGCCAGCCTCAGAAGAGGAATTACGTTCTCCTGTATTACTGGTGGTCAGTGAGGAGATTGTGATTGCCACCTTCAAAGCCTTCTGTTCATGTTTTTTTCTTTTTTTTCTTTTTCCCCCAAGCAGTTAAAATCTAATGATAATAGCAGTACTGTGACATATGAAGGCTGAGATTTGAAATTCCTTTGGAGAAAAGGCTCAATTTTACATCAGATCACTTCACGCTTAGCTGTGTCATCCTGACTGCTGCTCATAGGCAGTGTATTAATCCCATTTCACACAGAGAAACTGAGGCACAAATAAGCCATAATCTGCTACTGGTTATTGCACTGTAAAGATAGATTAATTATATTGAGTCTAGTTATGCCAGAAAACTACAGCTGCAGTACAGCTGTCTCAGCCAAGGTTTGGGAATGTGCCAAAAGAAGAATTTCCATTTGATTTGTGGTTTGCAAGCAGTTACATAGGATCACCTAAATCTGGGCAGGGAGGGATCTCTAACGATCATGTATCTAGACTGTTTTGACTCAAAGAAGGACTTTGGCCATCAGTAGATCAAGCTAGTCATGGCTTTGTCTGGCTGTCTTGAAAAACTTGCAAAGCTAGAGATTGCTCAGTCTGGGGACCTGTTCTGGTCCTGTGCCATTCTCTTAGTGAAACAAGTTTTTATTGGATGTCCATCATCTACTTGCTAGTGTGCAATCTGTGACTGTATTATAAAGGACTGAGAAAGGGGTGATGTAGCACTCTGCCTGTGCTGAACCGTCTGTTGGTCCTCCTACCTTCGACTACTGAAAAGGATAAAACGAATATCCACAAGCGCCTAAGCTTAGGTAGTACTTTTATTCTTCCCTATCTTATGAAAAGGAAACATATTTAGGCTATTTGGTGAATAAAAGCTGAAAATAAATTCTAGGCGAAAATAATATTTTTACATTGTGCAGTCATAAATTTAAATCTGCCAGAATGCTGAAGTTATTTAGTCATGTCAGAATTTGGTGAGAGCTGCTGGATGGTTATTTAGTTATCAGTAGATTATTGTTGTTGTTGTCCCTGAAAGTTATTTTCACTCATAGTTCCCTGTGAAGTCATCTTGTCTGTCTTCATAGAATCATGGAATGGTTTGGGTTGGAAGGGACCTTTAAGATCAACTAGTTCCATAGGCACGGACGTCTCCCACTAGACCAGGTTGCTCAAAGCCCCATCCAGCCTGGCCTTGAAGTCCTCCAGGGAAAGGGCATCCATGACCTCTCTAGGCAACCTGTTCCAGTGTCTCACCACCCTCACAGTAAAGAATTTTTTACTAACATCTAGTCTACTCTTCCAGTTTAAAGCCATTTCCCCTCATCCTGTTGCTACATGCCCTTATAAGAAGTCCCTCCCCAGCTTTCCTGTAGGCCCCCTTCAGATGCTGGAAGGCAGCTATAAGGTGCCCCTTGATCCTCCTCTTCTCCAGGCTGAATAGCCCCAGCTCTCACAGCCTGTCCTCATGGGAAGGCACTCCTGACCTCTGTTCGTGGCCCTCCTCTGGGCCAACTCCAGCACCTCAATGTCCTTCTTGTGCTGCGGCCCTGGAACTGGACACAGTACTCCAGGTGAGGTCTCACTGAAGCAGAGTAGCGGGGCAGAGGACTGCAAACCTCTATGCTACTAGCATAATAGAGGGTGAAAGGATTATACCAATATACTGAGATTTAGTCAAAATCGCTAGTTCATCTAGATAATAACCTGATGGGAATACTAAAAGTGTTTCATCTCGTACAGCATAGAAGCATGAATTCCTCCCTATTTTGAGTGTGTATCCTCATGATGGATGTAATATGGCAGTCAGAGTGGGAACCAGAGAAGGAAGAAATAGACACAAATAAACAAGGAACAGGGAAAAAAATTGTGCCAGTTGTTTGCCAGGAATGTAATGATATCCTCTTTTCCATTCTCCGTACTACCTGTAACGACAGCTTCCATAATTCTTGACAACTTGTAATCTCACTGTATCTTCCAAACCAGTTTGCCTGTGTTTGTAGAGAATCTGCTATAACTTTCATCTCAGTAGTTCTTCCAGATGAGATGTTACTTTTTCTTCTTCTTTTGGGGGCTCTTTACTTTAGGCTATTATGAGCCATTATAGGCTAGGATGCTCCCTTCCTTTGGTCCTATATGTAGGATAAATACTAATTTCTACTAGCCATTGTTGTTAGTTTCTTCTTCATGTAAATGCATCAAAAAAAAAAAAAAAGAGGTGGTTAATTCATCAAATTTGTTTGATATATGAAATGACTTTATTTTCCTTTTGGATTGCTTTCTTTTTGTCTTGATAGTAAAAGGGCTGTTCGGTTTGACCATGCCTGCTTTATAAATAAGAAGAATATTAGTATCATTTTTATTTATTCACACCATATAGCCTGAATGTTAAAGACTATAGTTGAGTCCATTCTAGTGTCTACTTATTGTACTATTAATCATCTAAAGAACCTAAAGTGGTTAAAATGTTTATAGATGTGGCAGTTTATTTAGTCAGCAGCTCAATCACATAACCATAGATTCTGTGGAAAAGTTTTGCTGAATTTAATAAAAAATGCTACAAAATCTCCTGATTGCAAAACACCTGGTAATATGATGTAGAAATGACCTATGTGCCTAACACATACAGCACAGGCTGTCCTCGTTATTGAGAAAGAATTGGACAAGTGATGCGTCAGGGCAATTAATTACAGCAGTAGAATTATTATGGCTGGGCAAGAAGTTTCAGAAAGAGTTGTTATTAGAATAAATATTCTTAGAAAAACAGAATAAAGAAAAATCTTTCTCAGGTTGCTCTCATACTTCATATTGTTACTCGGCAGTGCTGTGCATAAAGTATATTTCCCTCCTACTTCTCTTGGTTCATAGTAGTTAACTGCTAAGGTTGTTTTAGACATTGAATGGTATCACCTTTGTTTTAGACATTGAATGGTTTCACTCAAATTAAGGCTTAAACTCTTAAGACTTTGACAGCAACATGTAACAGGTTATGAAATTGTTCTAACCTATGTTTATTTAGACGACGCTAAGTGAGAGAGGTGATGGATTTGGGGGATCACAGTAACCTTTTAGAAGCACGTAAAGGACTACTGAATCTTTCGTTTCTTTGTATTCTTATTTTGTCAAAAGAATACAGAACAAGAGACATACATTCAAATTCAAAGGTGAATTTGTTTCTCCATCTTTTATAGAGTAATTTTATGGATGATTTAAACAGGCTATATTGAGCTGAGAAGTGCTGGTCTTGTCTCTTAGTTCAATATACTACTGTCACTGCGAAGTACTCTAGTTATACTAGTTTGGGTTTCTCAGAAAAAGTAGCAAGCAAATACGTTTCTCATTACAGAATGGGACTCCATACTTCCTTTTTCTACACAGAAACAAGCTACCTAAGCTGCTTCCTTCACCCAGCTGATTTCCCCTTTTTACTGGCATAACTTTTCTTCCCAGTTCAACCACGTCCTGTGTTCTCTTTTTAGAAACCCACTAAATTCTGTTTTGGCCAGAAACAATATTTAAAAAAAAAAAAAAAAAAGAGAGAGAAAAGGTGTAAGCAGGGTTCTATTCCTCTCTTCTTCCTTTCTTTTCCTCCCTTCATATCCTATTATATGTTGACTTCTAGAAGACATAACTGCAAAGAGTATTTTAGGGTTCTGAAGAGAAATTATTGGAAGATATTAAGTGCTCTCAACTTCTTTAGATCAATAATTTCCTAAACTACATTGGATTATTGCATCCCTGGTTGGGTAAATTATTTTATCTTTTTTATTAGATATGGATGGTGAAAATTAACTCCATAAGATTCTTTCTACTTTCTCTGAAAAGTAAAGATTTTACAACAACCTTAGATGTTAGGGTAGGTAAACAAAAACAAGTTTCAAGACAAAGATCTGGCAAGAGGCTTAAGGGAGTCCTTGGATGTTTACAGTGGAAATTACTCTCTCTTTGCCATAGGTAACACTGATACTGAAATTCTGTGTGAAGTGCAAGTACTCGTATTCTTCAAAGAACATTAAAAATCTTATGATGGGAAAAAAAAGAACCCCAAACTCTGAATTGGAAATTATTATTTGTAGACAGAGACAAAAGAGGTTAACTTGATTAGTTGAGTACCAGGGAAGACTAACAGGTGACATCCATTCCAGGGTTACAAATGTTTTCAAAGTTTAAAAAAAAAAAAGTGTTGAGTGGGAAAAGGCTGTTCAGTGGAGAATGACTTCATGAAATTGGATGGCAGGAAACTGAAACTTGAATGGAAATAATCATAAAATGAGAACTTCTAACTTTGAGGTTATATTTTACTGTCCCTCCACATCAGGATCCAATATGTTTTGTTAACCAAATTACTGATGCGGAACAGAGGGAAATATGGCAGTCACCTTGGAAAAAGGAGAGGGAGACATGCAAGAAGATTCACCAGGGTTTTCTATACTTCAGCAATATAATTTATGCATTGTGATTATGCCTGTAAAGGGGCATCTACAGCTTCAATTAGTTAATTTCATAGTTCACTTTAAATACATATATAATTGAGAAGACAACACTTTTCCATCTGACCTTAATGAATGTTAACTTTGTAACTGCTCATGTTTCAATCTACAATCTCTAATACAATATAGTTAAAAAATAAAAAAATATAGTGGGTTGAGATTTGGAAGAAATCATGACAGACTTCCTGGCTTATTTGTCCATGAAAATTGAAGAAAGATTTCTGAGTCTTAGCCAACAGAGGTTAGTGAAGGACACTACTTATCGGCCTGAAGATGATCGGACTCTAGGGTCATCAGACCCTATCATGCCATTCTCAAGACATCAGACATGAAAATGTGATGAACAAAAACACGCAGTTCAATATTTTGACATGAAGTAATCCCTTTTATATGAATGTCTTCTTCAGTGACTAACTGCCATGCATAATAAATCAACTAAATTATATCTAGAGTGCCTTAGTATTTTATAACTGCTGTAACAAGGTATTTTGTATGCTATAGTTGTCTTCTACTGTGCTCATTTCACTTGAAGACATCAAAATTCTTATTCAAATAGATTTTTGCTCTCCACTGTTTCCTAGGCTACATGTGGAACAATATTTTTATAAGAGTGGGGATCAGAGATGGGAAGGAGAGTGAAAAAGTGAATACACTGAGAAGCAGCAAAATATGTTGTCTTTCCAGGACTAAAGCAGTAACATTTTGAACAATAGCTAGAGCTTCTTAGGATTTCTTTTCTGTTCCTCCAATGAATTCTCGGTCAGCGTACAAAGAGAAAACTTTTAACTACTGTGCCTTGCTTCAGAGATCCTCACAGGCAGCAGAGCATGCCAGGATTTATTGGAGTTTGGAGCTCTGCAGTCTGTTATTTTCTGTTGTTCATCTGTCTCAAGTAATAAATTTACTATCCAATCACTAGAGGCTGGGTCAGTCTAAACAAACTAATGCGGGGCTTTAGGCAATGTGTAAGGTAATCTAACAAGAATGACAACCAGTAAAATTACTCTGTGTTTTCTTTTTCAGTATTGAGGCAGCCTTTGATCCTCAGAATTAGTGGCCTTATATCCTGAGGGACTTCAAAGGTGTGTGCAGGTCCAAGTTATACACCACAATCAGAAAGGTGGCCAGCTACTACTTTCCAAGGCTAAATAATTGAATCCAACGTTGATGGAAAACAAAATATTGTGATCACTCTGTAATTGCTTCATCAGAGGCAATAGGCCCCATTCTTTAATCCCTTTCACTCTGAATAGCTGCATTGAATGACTTTTTAACACACCTAGGTGAAGAGTTCATGGTCCACGACAAAGTGAGGATTCACTACCCACTGATGGCCATTGTAACGTTTTGTATTCTCCTGGCACAGACTGAAGCAGATGTTGAAGACTAAGAGCCCTGGAGAATCAGGCTTACGTGGTATCAAACTTTAAATTTTCTGCATTATGCACCCTTGGGTACACCCTCAGCATAATGTTGTTTTAAAATGGCATCCATATTTTGATATAAAAAGGGCACTAGTGCAGACTTAAATTAGAGGCATTACATGCAATTAATTTGCAGTCAGATGCAAAAGAGATATGTCTAAATTAAGTTCTGTCCTGTAGGCTATTTACCTTTAAGTTGTGCATCTTATTCCTTTGGGGTAGTTGGCTTCAAATTTAACGTTACTGAAGCAATTTATAAAGTGTATTTGTAATGATTTACACAAATATTTAGAGTGAACAGAAAACATGATAGATAAGAGTGAATTTGGCTGAGAAATGTTGCTTTGTACTTTTCCACTTGTAGTACATGTGCTAGCTGTTACGTTAGTTCCTCAGAATTTGAGCTTATATACATAAGCACAAATGTTGTATAGGTGACCTAGCGTACTGGATAACTGAATCTAAGTAATATAGAAGTCTACTCAGCTGGGATTCAGAAACTTTACACTTTTATTCTTGTCTCTGAATTTCTGAAATTGAATGTGAATTCAATTTCTGTTCTTTTGTACTATTAATGCTTGAAAACTTCAGAGAACAGATGAAATAATCTTTTTTTGTAGCCTAGGGTGTGGTTGAATGTAGTAGCTTGTTTGGAGCCATTATCATTCAGTTTGCAAATATGTAATTTTGAACTTTTAATGATTTGTATTATTTGTGTGTGACTTTTCTAAGTAGCAACAAAATTACAGGGTTATTTAAGAAGTAGCTGAAAAGAGCCTTGAAAGGGCTATTGTTTTGTGCATTTAATTAGTAAGTTTTGCAAAATGGATATTTCTTACTCGAGCATCCATTGTGGGTCTTTTTATGGTAGACACACGCTGCTGGATGATGATCTAACATAGTCTGGCAATTTTTCCTTAGTAGATTAGCAGCCTTGCAGACTGTGTGATCTTTTATATTTCTTTCCTGAGCTGATTTGTCAGTTAAAATCTATGGCACTTTCTGTACGTGTTGTATATAATGAATAATGACAAGACATGGACTAACACTCAGGCAGAAAAACTCACATCCCCAACCAACTTAATTCTCAAGCAAACTGTGTTAATTTTTTTTTAATTGTTCTTTGGTTCGTTACTGAGGTATCCGGTAATCATGTGCTGATTCTGTGTTTCCGTTGCTCCCTGTGTGGAGAGAACTATCTACTCTTGTGTAATTTGGTGATCTGTAGAAGACTGCCCACCTTGTTTGTGCAAGTTCATCTAAGCATAGGCTTGGTCTGAACAGTTCAAGCTTGGAGTGAATGACAGTATGGGACTTCAGCACTTCAGCACTTTTTTGCAGAGTGCTACGAACATATTTGCAGTTTCAAGTGATTACACAAAGGTTTTTTAGTGTTAATAAACTACTGGCACAGGTGTGAAATGCAGAATATGTTTTCATAATGCTGAGTGATGGCTGAAGTTGTTTTTAAGAAATACACAAATAATGTTACAAACAAGGAAGGACTGGTTGGGAATGTTTTGGGGAGTCTTGGATGCAGTGACCGTGAAACAGTGGTCAGGATCTGACATGGAAGAAACAAGGCAATAAGTAGTATTGGAATCTCCTGGATTTCAGAAGTCTGTGAAACTGTAATGACTCCAAATATTTTTGCCCTTTTATTGCAGCAGGAAGGGTTAGCCTTTGAGGGTTACATCCTTTTCTGAGTGGAGTCAGTGGGAAAGAAAATTCAGCAAGACCAGCCTCTAAATATGGTGATGAATACTGTTAATTACTTACAGATTAATTGTGTAGAAAAGGTGATATCGCCAGTAAAAAGCAGTATGTCACAACCTCCCATCCTCTTCAGATTCAGTAGCAGAAATATTTGCAAATAGAGCTATTGGGTTAAATGGAATAAATATCTGAGGCTTAACCACTATTTAGGGTTCAGGATTACTTAAGCTGGTTCACTGAGTGATGGCAGCCAAAAAACTCGCTCTCATTTACCGATACTTTCCTTATTTTTAGTCAAAGTTAATGAAAAGTCAGGAGTGAGGATTAGGACAGGCTGGGGGGGGGCTGGCGGGGGCAGTGGGGAAGGTAAAAAAAAAAAAAACAAAAAACCCTTAACATGAAGGAGCATAAGAACATTGTGACAGTAGGATTTCAAGAATTAGTGATGTTTTGATGTGCTTAGATGCTGATATTTACTAGTATAAATCAAGTCAACATACTTAAGTAATATCATATCAGACTTCTGCTCTTCATGGAATCACTTTAGTAATTTCAATAATAGCTAGTCCTTTAGGTGTTCAGTAAACACCATGCACAGTTCCACTACAATTATATGCTGATCCATCACTTATCATAAATGTCCATCTGTGTCTCACTGGAAAGTGTTATATAGAGATTTTCTTAGTCTCTAGAACGGATGAAGTGAAACAAACACTGAGATTTGCATGAGATTAGATACCTCTAGGAGATCAAGAACATTTGTTTTCTCGACCGATTTCTTCACTGAAATTTCTTCCTTGAAACAGTTCTGAAGCACTTAAACAGGCTGCCAAGGCAAGTAGTTGGGTCACTGTTCCTGAAGGTATTAAAAAAAAACAAAAAACTTTTATGAATTTAGGGACGTGGTTTAGTAGTAGTCTTGGCAGTACTAGGTTAATAGTTGGACTTGATGATCTTAGAGATCATTTCCAGCCTGAATGATTCAATGATTCTAATTCATGTGGTATATTTAGAAGAAAATATTTATTCATACAAGAAAGCTGTAAGATTATTTGATGATCTGCTGCTAACGCATCAATTACTATCCTGCAACAGTGAAGAAAAAAAAGATTTCATAATATATAAAAGAAAAACCTTAAGGAACATCACTCAGCTTCATGTTTTCCAGCATCATGAACGCTAAGTTCTAAATTAACTTCCCTGGAGTCAGAGTGTAGCCTATGCAGTGTGCCTTTCTTAAGAGGCTGAGAAGAAAAAGAGACCTCTTTATTTCCCAGTGACATGTAGCAATATTTATAGAATATCTAGAGAGCTACCACTGTTCTTCTAGATAAATCATAGCAGGCCCAAACATTTGAAATACATACGTGTATATATATATAGAGAGAGAGAGAGAGAGAGAGAGATTTTGAGATGCACTTACTTCAATGGGAAGGGATTTAATTTTCTCTGTGGTAGGGTTTCTTATTATTGATATATTGTTCTTATTTGTTTAGCATTTGTTTTTAAGGTTGTTAATTCCAATTTTCAGCTTACTTTCCATCCCAATACAGCTTCCTAAGAGTATCCCTTTTTGATTAATTTAGCAAAAAAATCTTACCCGCTTTTCAGTGTAGACTGCCTTCTGGCAAAGAATGAGGGATGTTTAAGTTATTTGCTGAGATATCCTTACTTAAAAATTGAATCGGTCTATTGTATCTTCTGGATATTTTCTCCTAAATAACTGGCTCTGTGGGTAGTTCTTTACTTCCCAGTCAGTATCAAGCAACTCACTCATTAATAGAAATTATCTTGGGGATTTACAGATTGCTTTTCTTCAACACATTGTCGAGCTTCTGCCTGTGTGATTTTGTTGCAGTGGTTCACCTTGCTCTGGGTACTGTAGTGGAGCATGCTGGTGATTTGATGTGGAGAATGGGTATGCAAAATAGAAAAGAGCTGAGAGATGAGTGTGAGCGGCAGTACCCACAGAATGCTGGAATGAGAGCATTTGGAGTGTAGGGGGAGAACAAAATTAGTGTATTTGCATTGCTATGAAACTGCTTGACTAATAACTAACTCAATTTATGAAGTTGCTAGATGGCTTCCTACCTTCTGTCAGACTATTTGAGTGAATAGAAACCATCTCAGTCTGAGAAAAGAGAGGTTTCTATCGTGCTTAATGACTTGGGAGCTCTTATGTTGCTGATTTATATTTGTAGTTTAAAAACATACATATATACACATATGTATGTATCTTTAATATTTGCCCATAATTAATAGAATCATTTTCCCTCTGAAATATTTGGACCACACTAAAGAACTTCTAGCTTCTGAAAATGAAACTATTGAAAATATTCTAAGACAAATTCTCTAATCTTCCTAAATATTCTAAATTCGGTTGTCCAATATGCCTTTTAAGTGGTACATTTTTGGCTTTCTTAAAAGGCAAGCACCACAGCATTAAGACTAAAGGCTCATATCGCATTAAAAAAAAAAGTGACCATGACAGTAGAAATGAAAATATTTTGTATGAGATGAGTAAGTATCCCAAGTCTGATTTCAGCCTTTGCACTGCCTACACAGCTGCTAGTAATCCCATGGTAAAGAAGGAATAGTGCTGTGTGTGTGACCGTAACTTTAATTTATCAATTCTAAAACACAGTTGTATGTCGTGTACGTTAGTATTACCATTGTATCTTACGTGTATTATGTGTTATTATCTCGTAGCAATTGCGGCATACAGAGGAGCAGAAAATGAGTCATACACAAAACCTAAGGTGGAAAAAAAAAAAAGTAACAAGCATAGACTATGTATGATTTAAAGCATTGAGCATTTCAGAAATGAATTGCCTGTGAAATATTCAAAGGATTGTCTTTAGATCTCCAGAGCTGGAGAGGAAACGGAATCCCCATTCTTTCCACGTCTTCAGCACTTCCATTTCACACTTCAGTCTTTCATTCATACGTTGTAATTAAAAATTAATTATTATTGCTAAAAACTAATTTATTTCAACCAGATCAAATGCTAGTCTCACAGGATTAAAAGTATTTTTACTCAGAAGGGAGAAACCAATGATTACATTACATGCTGGGAGGGCAGAGATGGTAGTTTGCCTGCTTTTCTGTGACACGGTTTACTTGGAAATATCTTCCCTACTTTGAAATCATTATTTTTACCATCACAAAAATCAAACCAAACCTCTTATTGAGTTATGATATCTCATTTCTTCCTCAGTAGCTAGAAAACATAGACCAATAAAAAAGCATTACTTTTTTAAAATTCATTTTTGAAGTTTCTACATAGAGGAGTAGAAAAGGAAGAAAAGCTTCAAACATTCAGCTAGAATCAAGACTTTGTTAACTTTTGAGTGATCAAGGGAAACAAGATTAAATTCATAATGATCTTATAATTACCTTACTTAAGATAAAATTCTACTTTGCATTCATAAATGCTTGATAGTTGGATCCGTCTTGTGAGAGCCACTTGACAGATAAGTTAGTGGGGTTAGATAAGAATGTGTTGGTCTCTGACTCAATGCTAGTGTGACTAACACAAGTAGTCAGACAGTAGTTTGCTAACCCATTTTTCCTGCAGTGTGACACTAAAGTGTTAAAATAGCAGATAAAATCAAAGATAGACAAATGTGAAGCAACAAATACTGGGGAAAAGAAAAATCCTACCTTAACATATATAGTGATAAAATCAGATTTGAAAGAGCTTTTGGGTTTTTAGAAGATTTTTGGGGGTCTGACTTCGTGCTTAAGAGTCAAATAGAATAAGCTGAGTTTCAGAATTTTTCAGGGAATACAATGTAGGAAACAGATAATTATGTCTATTTCTACAGCCATGGTCTGACCATATTGTCAACATTATGAACATCTGTTTCCTTAGCCCAGTAGAGAGAAAGACCTTCCTGCAAAAAACTGAATATAGGATGAGAGAATTCTGTGAAGTCCTGCATGGCTTGCTTCCTGCTTTAAGAGTATCATCAGCAAGTGGGCAAAACAACTATGAACAGGGTACAGCTACAAAAAAATCACGATCTTCCAGTGGTGATTAGTTTTTTTATTCTATGCCAGTAACATTATTGTATTTTCTATTTTCTCATTGTTTATTCTTATTCTGGAACTAATTAGATTCATGTGTCATTTCTCATACACTTTCAGATATTTGTACTCAAGAGTAATGCAACCCAAAATCTGCCAAGTGTTCAGTCCATGAAAGGTGTCACAGAACCTGAAACTGATGCATTATATAATTGCACTGAATTTCCTTTTACTTTTCCTCCTGTATAATTAACTTGAGAATAATTAGTAGAGTGGGTGCACAATAAAATAGATTTACTAAAAAAAAGTATTCTGTTTTTGGCTGAATTCACTGATGTTGAAATTGCATTTCGGAGAGTGAAGAACTGTTGTGATAAGAGCAGCAAATAACACAGTATCCATGAAAAATCTACTGTGGTGTTTTTTTTCTTTTTAATTTTCTTTTGCAAGTTAGGTTCCAAATTTCACTCATACAACTTCATGTCAGGAGCTTTTTATCCTTTCTTAAGACTATGGTGCTTTTAAAGTTTTGGAAACGGTACACCAGAGAATCCAAATTAGAAAATCCAAAATGTTTTCTGAAAATGCTTGAGAAATTTTACCTTGTCTTTGCTTGACTGTAGACTTCTTTGCATCGCTGTGAAGTTCTCTATGTGGACGGGCATATTTCCCACTTTTACTGTCCTACTCAATACTGTAATGTTTTTCACTCTGGCACAGATGCCACACAAAGTTCATTTTATGTGACATAAAAGACTTTTCTGTAGATGTACCAAAAATATACTGAACTTGTTTTGCTTGATGACATCACCGAGCCAGGCTTTTTAACAGAAGGCTAAAGAGAGTAAAAGGTTTCCTAATTATTCACTATGCTCCTTGATGAAAATGTCTACTTATCAACTGGCTAAATGATAAGGAATTATATTTATATGTGTAATTAGTCTGTAACCTTTTCACAGCTTCTGTGTCTTACATTCCTGATGTCTTTTTCAGATGTCATTCTCAAAATGTCATAGATCAAATCCTTCAGTAAGGATGGAATATAGAATGCATCTGACTTGTTACGACTTTAAGATTTGTTTCGTTGTTTCCAAAATGTGACTACCTAATCTACCCTAAATTGACTTTTTCATTTGTTTGTTAGGTTGATTTTTGTTTGCGTTGGTTGGTTGGTTTGTTTGCTTTGCTTCATTATGTTTTAACCTAGCAAAAAAATGCTCCTAGCTAGTTAGAAGAAACACTTTTCGCATAACAACTAGCATATTTCCTTCAACAAGGGGTGAGTGACAGGTATGGATTTAAATGACACTTTCAGCAAAATACCTCCCTGCATTCCCTTCACTTACATCTACACTAATAAGGCTTCACAGGAAAGAAAACCAGAGTTACAGACTTCTATGTTTATTTATATTTTACCATTTACTCTGTCAGGCCATGGAAAATATTTCCTCTCAAAATCTCATTTTCAATTCAGCCAAACTGAATTTCAAACAAGTCTTTTTATAAAATGTGTCAATAACCGACTAAGGGTAGCAGCTGTTAGCTAATGTGATTATTCCTATCCATGATATAAAGAGTACCACTGTCACTTGTGTTATTTTGATATTAGAATCATAGAATCATTAAGGTTGAAAAAGACCTCTAAGATCATCTAGTCCTACTGTCTGCCTACCACCAATATTACCCACTAGATCATGTCCCTAAGTACTACATCTATCCTTTCTTTAAATACCTCCGGGGACGGTGACTCCACCGCTTCCCCAGGCATCCTGTTCCAGTGCATCACCACTCTTTGTGAGATGAAATTCTTCCTAATGTCCAGTCTGAGATGCTGGAGCCTAGAATGTAGAATCTGAGTAAAAAGGCTGGATCAGGAAAAGCTACGCTTGGGTTGAGGAACTGCAAATAGTATAGCACTGATTAATCTACAGGGTGATGCTTGTTTAGATATTATTGGTTTCATGGATTTTTTTTTGTTTTGTTGCTGTAGCACGATAGTTATAAAGCGTGTTCTAGATATTGTCATCAGTTGTCATAATTGTCACTTCCTCAGAGAAAAGTGCCATTGTAAACATAAAACATTCACAGTGAACCTAAATAAAAA
Source organism: Numida meleagris (assembly GCF_002078875.1). Lineage (NCBI taxonomy): Eukaryota > Metazoa > Chordata > Aves > Galliformes > Numididae > Numida > Numida meleagris. Next base: position 24,910,484 of record NC_034413.1, read on the forward strand.
AAAGTATTGTGTGTGATACAGTGTAGTACCTATGAAAAGCAAGAATTCTTCTTATATTATTCAGTTATTTAGGAAGTACACTCAGCATACTTCTATTTACAAGTCCTCTGATGCTTACTTGAAGAATGTAGGACTCCATTATAATAACCCTTGTTGCAAAATTAATTCTTGTCCACATAGTCATTCAGGTACTTGGAAAGACAGAGATGAAAATCCTTTGTACCAAGTGCAAATTACCTAGGGAATGTCTGAGTCAGTCCTTTCCAAAACCGAGCCACTAGAAGGTCTTACTCCTGAAAACTTGTATGTCCACCATGGTGGTTGCCTTCTAGCATGAACTTGATCTGTACCCCATAATTGCTTCCTGGTTCTGGCTTCAGGAAGGAGATCTATTCTACTGACAGCAGCTTCTGGCAGTTCAGACTTGTACTGTGTTATGGTGGTAACCTATAATCCGGATTAGTTATTTCCTTAGAAGACAGAGAAGCCTCTGCAGAATGTGCTATAATAATGAAAGCTGAAGCAACCCATGACTGCTCTCTAACTTCTTTATCAGGCTACCAAAGCAGAAGGGTGTTGTGGCATCATCCTGGGAGTGTGCTACAGTGTGGGAGTAAGTAGTGTCATCCCTGCCCCAGGAAAAAAGTAATTGGAAGCCCTAATGATTCACTGGCTCTTTTTTTTTTTCTTTTTGACAACAGATCATTTTGTAATTTGAGAGTGGTGTTCATCATGACCTCTAATCCATTTTTGGCTAAGATGTTAGAGAGGTTTTGAAACCTCTGTAAGCTCATCATCTAAAGCTGCCAAATTAACCAAAATCATCCTGTCATATAGTTACATCATCCAGTATTCTAATTAAAACATAAAGAGACATGTTATTTTAGTTCCTTTCATTTCTAACTGCCTGTTTAAAACCCTTTCTTTACGAGGAAGGTTATGAATTTTCCATTTGAAACAGATGAGGGAATTCAAAAGATTCACTTTTTTTCTTCCCCCAAGCAAATTCTACTCTGCTAGTATTTGAGTGAAAGTAATTAATTTGAATTTAATCACAGTAAAGTTTTGTCCATACAGCTATAAACAGTATGGCAGTTAATTACAAAAACACTCAAATAATTGTTACTGAAGGAATATAATATGGAGGAAGAGTATAAATCTAGCATGCTAAAATCAACTGAGCCAACAAAATTAAACCAAACCTCCTCCTCCCTGCAAAAAACTTTGAGATTTTTAAGAATTCATTCTTTCCATTCCTACTCTTTCCCAAACACTGTCAAAACAAGTTGGCTAGAAAACAGTTTTTTTCCAGAACTGTAATTGAAAAGGGCATCTCATTTGCACATGAATTATGTTTCTGAATACATTAGTGAAATATACAGCAGCCAAATCACCAAAGGAACATGTATAATGAAGAGACTGAGAAAGTTCTAGAGTGATATCTGTACATTCATCTGTAGAGGGCCTTAAACAATGGTCAAATCTTCATCTCACTAAAACCCTGGGTGCCTGTTTGACTTCAAAGATTTTCTTGAGGCTCAAAAAGATTCTACCTCACTGATAGTTATTTTCCATGCAGGGTCAGAACACCACTGAGTTCAGAAGGGTGACAGAATTAAACACATTGACATAGGTTTTCATTATGCAAAGTTCACACCGTTGCAAGGTAAGATGAGGACAGTGAAAGGACTTTGCTGTTGTCCAGCAAATCCCAATATCAACCTTGTTTTATCCTGATGTTCTCATGGGATCACTGAAACTTGTAAGCAATAAAATATTTTTTTTCCTGTTCTGAAACAAGTTTGTTTCAAAATAGATACTAATTTTAAAAGGAAGGAATGTGTTTTAAAATGACAGATCCAGAGTTGTGTGTAACTTCAAATTTAATGCAATTTTTGCTTATACAAATCTAGCAGTTTTGTGAACTTTTTTAGCAGAAAATTTGCAACTCTGCCATGTATACAGAGTAATTCTGCATCCAGAATGTGGCTTGTCTTTCACATCACTGATGCTAACGCTGAAAGGCACCACTGCATACCAAAAGACTTAAGCAATTTATGTAGCATTCAAAGAATAGTCTCCTTGATCTTCCAGACAAAAATGTATTGATATGTTTAATGTATACAGTGAAGGTGAGTTAGCTCTGAGATGCACATACTTTGGGAAGAGATCCCACACACTCAGCACTGTAATAAACCTGTGTCAGCATTCTAAAGTATCCTTTAGTTTGGAGAGTTTTCTTTGTTAAGGTTTTTGGTAACACATCCACCACCTCACTGTTCCCTCATCTACTGCTTGGTCTCCATAAATGTTCATCAAGCATTGATGAACGTCAATGGGTACCTTTTCTTTATGCACGGAGGCATTCAGTTCCACACTGAATCAAAGAAATCAATGTGTAGAATCTTAACAGCAAAGTTTGGTTACTGTTAAGTCAGGTGTTCTTTATTAGTGGCGCCAGGAAGCACTGGGGATATTTCCATCACAGAGATTACAGAATTCAAAGTCTGTTATATTTCCACAGATAGTATATATTCAACAATTACCCGTGAGATAGTTAACATATACACGCCTATCTCAGGTAGTGATTTATGAGGTTTCCAGTCTTCCATTCCACAGTCTCTTCTGCTGCCTGGCATCCTTTTTGGATCATGACAGTCCAATCAACAACCTTTTACTTCATCCAGTGGTCTTCTTTGCTTGCCCTCAAGATGAATTTTCTTCATGGACGCATACTCATTTGGAGAATGCGTATTATAAGTAATTTATAGGTATCAAAATCATAACATTTTCTCACTCGGCCATTATTTCTGAACATCTGCTCTTCCTTGGCTAGAGATAAGTTTGGCAACCTGTCTTTTGATGATATGTACTGGGATATTGAAAGATAAGGAGAATAGGGAGGAGTGTCTTGACGTCTGTCCGTTGCATCCTGCCCTGCTCCCCGAGTGAGGCAATTTGGCCTTATGTGGAGGCCTGGCTTCTTTTGGTGTTTGATAAGCCTACTCACATCATTTCATTACTGTGTTCCTCTTGCTGAAGGTCTCTTGTTAAAAAAGAATAACCTTACAAACATGCTTTCTAGACTATAATGCTACATCCATAACTATTTGCAACATCTTAAAGCTATTACAGTTTTGCAAGCAAGAACTAATCATATAATACAACAATTCAACAGCTGTATTTCTAAAAATACTTCTTCAAATCAATACCTTTGCTTCATATGCACTTCCATGTCAGATGCTAGCCTGCCAGGTTTTAGTTACAGGGTTTGAGAGGAAATGAGAGACTAGAGGAGAAGAAGACTCTTGGCATCAGAAAAGAGATTTATAAGAGGGCAGAATGGCAATATAAAATGTCATATTATCCAACTTACTTTGTAATGTGTTTGATTCTACTATGTAGCCATTTTATCTTCAGATGACTACCTCTGGCCTTAAGATGCTGGAGGCAATTGGGATATTCAGCACCATCAGTGGGAGATAATTTCAAAGGGCAAAAAGCTGTATGTAACATAAATATAAATGCAGAGTTTATGATATCTCTACATGTTTAAGATGTTTATAATTATTATTGTATTCAGTGACATTGGAATTTGGAGGCTTTGTATGCTTAAATGAAGTTTTTTAGCAATGAACTATGATCTTTGTTTCTTATCCACAGTTACCTTCCTTGGACAATTAGAAAGTCAGGGAAGTTGCAGATAAAATGAATATACTGACTATTGCCATCTTAAGCTTTGAGAACTGAAGATTTTTGTTTATTTTTTAAAAAAGCCACTTTTATGGTATGCTGTGTACAGTGGCATGAAAGTCACCTGACTGAGAACTGGGGTAGGAACATGTACGTTATTAATCATCGAATTGACTTTTTTTTGGTAGTTTTATAAATTTGGCAAAAAACCCAAACAAAACTACAGTCTAGTTAGGAAGATACAACTCAGTTCACACAGAAATCATGTCACAGCTACCATGGAGGGTCAGAAGAGAAAGTCAAGATCTCAGTAAATGATGAGCAATATATTGCTCCCACAAGATATTAGAAGCTTAATGAACTCTAACAGAAGTTCCCTTTACTTCTCTAGTGAATATATTTAAGTTGTGAAGTAATGCACATTCCTTGGCCCACAATGGGAATAGAATTCTAGCAACTTCAAAAATAAATCCAGCACCAGAAGGCTAAGGAAGTTAAAGGCTACTAAACAGGACAAATGCAATAAACCAGTGAAGTCTCCAGAGCCACAAACTAGCCACAAACCTCATCGATTATCTCGTAGATACTAGAGTTCCATAATTGTTCCTACCTCATTTAGCAGTGATGAAGTAGAGCTACCATTAAAGAAAGGAAGGAGAGGTGATTTGCAATTTGGTCTCTGTTGTCTCTTTATTCACATGAGATTGTACGCTGCTGTAAGCTTTATGTTGGAGAGAGTGTACATAAGATAACACTTAACTATCTTTGGTGGATAGTCTCTATTTCATAAAGATAAGATTTAGCTTAAGTTAGCATTCAGTAAGCAGGGTTGGTGGTGACAAATTTCCAAAATGTCCAAGGAGTCTGACTGTTGTTATCACACTTACAAATAGGATCATTCGGCAAAACTTCAAGTATATATATACCTGAACATTCTGCAAAGTTGCAAAAAATACAAAATGTGTTAGCATTTAAAGCAATTATTACAGTAGCTTTACAGAAAGGTGAGGAAAAGAATACATAATTGATTTAAAACTACTTTTAGTTAGGATGTTATCTATGTTTATTTTCGCTGTTAATAGTGGAAGTGTTCTAAAAATTAGGCTCATTTTTCATTTAAAAATTTTCTTTTCTTTTTCATATCACTTCCTAATATGCATCGTTTTCCCAATTCAGAGCTCAGTGGAAAGAAGGAAAAGCTCTTCACTTTTTTTCCATTGATGGCAGTGTTCAGGAGAAACACCTTGAGTCACAATCTAATATTACTCATTTTAATATTTTATTAATATAACTGCATTTTTTGTGTTGCTTTAATAAAATAACTGTATGACAGGCAGTATGACAGAATTGTCATTCATAAATAACTCCTTAAATAATTCTCCTCAGACATAGCTATGGATTACAGATAACTATACCTAAATAAATAGGAAGTTACATTACATTAGCTTATCATGGAATCATAGAATGGCTTGGGTTGGAAGGGAACTCAAGGATCATTAAGCTCCAAGCCCCTGGCCGCAGGCAGGGCCACCAACATCCACATTTAATACTAGACCAGGCTGCCCAGGGCCCCATCCAACCTGGCCTTGAACACCTCCAGGGACAGGGCATCCACAATCTCTCTGGGCAGCCTGTTCCAGCACCTCACCACTGTCTTGGTAAAGAACTTCTCCCTGATATCCAACCTAAATCTTCCCTCCTTCAACTTAAAACCATTTCGCCTTGTCCTGCCATTATCTACCCTTGTAAAGAGTTGACTCCCCTCCTGTTTGTAGGCTCCCTTTAGGTACTGGAAAGCTGCAATGAGGTCACCCCGCAGCCTTCTCTTCTCCAGGCTGAACAAGCCCAGCTCCCTCAGCCTGCCTTCGTAGGGGAGGTGCTCCAGACCTCTGCTCATCTTTGTGGCACTCCTCTGGACCCTTTCCAACAGCTCCCTGTCTTTCTTGTAGTGGGGGCCCCAGACTTGGACGCAGTACTCCAGATGGGCCCTCTGGAGGGCAGAGTAGAGAGGGACAAATCACCTCCCTGTCCCTGCTGGCCACCCTTCTTCTGACAGAGCCCAGGATACCATTTGCTTTCCAGGCTGCAAGAGCACACTGCTGGCTCATGTTCAGTTTTTCATTCACCAGGACCCCCAGGTCCTTCTCTGCAGGGCTACTCTCAGGGATTGCTCCTCCCAGTCTGTATATATGCCTGGGATTCCTCCAGCCCAAGCGCAAAACCTTACACTTTGACTTATACACTCAAATATGAGAATCAAATATGTATATATATGTATAAATACAATAAAGGAGGCTTTTTTGTTTAAAATAATGTCTTTATATCAGAGCACCGTTAACTTAGTATTGGCAGGAAAGAAGACTGAAAGAACTGTGCTTTTCCTGTTTCTGTGTAAATTTTGCTTCAAATCTCCATCTCCTCATTTTATAATGAGTTATGTCTGGCTTAGATTATATTGCAGATGGAAGTATTTCTTTTTAGGGAATATTAAAATAAATCATTATATTAATACCTTATCAAAATGCACTTCTGCTTATTTCTCAAGGGACAGGTGCTGAGATTCACTACCACAGCTGGCCTGTCAACTTCCTTCATGTTTTTATCAGACCAAGGCCAAGCACAGATCTAGTTTTGGTGCCTTCGAGGCAGCGTGGCTATACATTGCTAGTGTTATTACAAGCTACCTGACTCTGCCTCTGAGCGTCATTTTTTTTTCTTTTCTGTTTCGTAAATGAATGGAGAGTTTTGATTGTTGGAATACAGTGCTGAAATGAGTACGTAGGCCTTGCTTCCCACATCCATCATGTGATGCATGGTTTTCAGTGGTATGGGTATCGGTAAGAAAAGTCTTTTGTTTTGGATTTACTGTAGATATGTAGAAAATAACAAAAGTTTCACATTTACCTTCTTAAAATCCTACTATGATCAAACAACTTATTGCTTGTTGTTCCAGACTAAATCAGATCATTTCTTATATAAGCTGAAATTTAAATGAGAAATATTATGTGAGATGAAGATGTTTATGTAGAGGAGGAAGAAAATCATTAAAATAATTTCTAACTTAGAATTTGTAGCTGCAATGAGACTGATGCACAGTGGAAATTCTCAGGGGACTGTGTTTTTTATTTACATACCATAAAGATTTTCAGGTCAGAGGAAAAACAGAATTAAAAAACAATCTGCAATGTTTGTTCATCCTTTTGGGTAATTCTTTGCAAGTGGGTGAAAGTGAGTAGATGGTTTTTACAAATTGAATTTATATTTATAGAATCAATATATTATGCATTTGTGACAAAATCTTATCCTTCCCTTTCTTTTTTGCTTTGGAGTGTATTGATGGAGCCCAAAGGCAGCAGAAGCATATTTCAAATTTGGGTAGCTATGGCTGACAGTGCAGTGAACTGGTGGAAAGTGTCAGGATGATGAAGCAGCACTCTGCAGTGCTTCATTTGCAGAGTAGGAAGAACGGGGGAAAGTTGGAGTGAGCTGTAAGTAGGGGCAAAGGATCCCTGTAGTCATAGATCATCTGCCAAATGCAATGTCATGGGATGAATATTACCTTGAATCATTAGCAGAATCTCTCATGAGCTTATAGCTGTCCTTTGTGTTCTGTGGAAACATTCCACTACCTTCAGTAACCTTGTGAAAATCCTGTGTAACTGTAATTTGTAGAAGAGAAGGGAAACTAAAGCATTAAGATACCATCATATGTTTGTAAGAATATGCATGGTAGAGTTACTATGACCTCTTTATTAAATGGCAATCTGTGTACTAGTTAGGGAGCTGCTTGATATTATATATCACTTTTCATTGCCATAATTTTTACATATAAAACTGAAAGTAAGAGTTTTTCCCTTTTTCTTCTTTCTTTACCAATAAGGAAATCAATTGAAGATCTAACAGAGTAAAGTTTAAATTGATTATTATCCTCTTCACAGTGGTAACACTGAATGAGTCAGTAGTAGATAACATGAAGTGACCAGAGTATAATCTATTATTTCTTCTCTGAGACATACTTTGCTAGAGTGCTGGATACTGAATTGCAGATGGACTTATCTCTTTATCACTTAGATACTATTTCAAAATCTGCATTTATTTAATAGCTTTGATATTATCTTTAGTGTGATGAGATAATTATTTCCTTCCTTACAATTTCCCATGCAGATTAGTCTGGTTTATAACACTAATTAGAAACTGTCCAATGGATAATTTCTTTTCATTCAAGCTTATATTTTACATTACTTTATGATATTTCAGGTAGGGCATTAATAAGGGCCTTTTCTCACCTTATTATACATTTTTTTTTTCCTGCAGTAATACAAGATACTGGTGAAGGTTGAGTATTCAGATGCATAGTATGTGGTTTAGCTCTTTTTTTTTTTTTTTTTAAATAGGAAAGCAGCATCTGTAGCCAAGGTTTCTGAGCTATGACATAACTGCATCATGTAGAATGGATTAGAATTAGGACATATGATGTTTCAAATTTGATGTGATTGCTTTTACGTATGTCAAAAATTAACCTCACAGGAGATTCTGTCACTTTCTCTGTGCAACAAACAAACAAAAAATCTGCAAAAACGCAATGAAACCCATTGCCAAATCAAACAAACGTCAGTGACTTAGACTCGCTTTTTTTTCCAGCAGGGAGCACTGCAAAATCTGGTTCTTTTATAGTGTTGCTTCCTCTCTTATTCAGTCTTGGTCAAACCTATTTTATACCTTTCCATTTTTGCCAGTGCTAGACATTTCTAAACTACATTAGTTTCATAATATCTGTTCTACTGGTACAGTCATCTTGGAAACACTGCCTTTTGAAAGTTCTTGTGTTAAAATGGTATCAAAGGAAACCATACTCTACCATAGCTGTGATATCGAGTAATTAGCACATACCATATGTGGATTTCCAGAACACTCCCTCTGTTTTGTTTAATGGAGGTAGGCACACAACCATGTGATCTGTTCTGGCCTTCGTCTCTGCCAGTTGTGTGAAAGTTTCAGCATTGTGAGATATAATTAATTAAGAACATTCTGGGTTTATCAAATCTGTTATTGTTAAAATTTCAAATCAGAGTTGATGCTTGTTCTGTCTTCTAGAGTTTGTTAATCAAATGTGAAATTTTGTATGCTAATTGTAGTATTCAGAAGTGGGGTTTGCCAACTTGCCATAGAATTCTAATTGTGAATCTCACTATAATATAATGAGAAAAGTGTGAAAATATGAAATATGAGAAGCACTTTTAACTGACAACTTGGCATATAGAAAATAATTTTCACCTTTTAAAATATATTGTTTTATTTCTTTCTTTTAAATGTAGTAATTATCTGTCCAGAAAAAGTTATTTAGTGCATAAAAACAAAGGTTTGCATAAGACGTTAGGGGGAGTGGTGAATCAAGAATCCAAACAATACAAGCAACGCATGATAGTTTTTAGCTTTTCTTATATGTATTGTTGAGTAGAACTTGTTTTGAGGTGAGATCATGGTTTTACATAACTTTATTTTGATGAAATCCAAATTACTGCTGATTTTTTTCTGAACTTCACACTCATAATTTAGTTTTCTTTATGTAATGTTTCTTTTAAATATTACAATTTTAAAAGATGCTCTAGATGTCTTTGGAATTTTCAGGCATTTAAATTGTTATCACAAGAACAAGTTGCATGATATAGGATGAGTGGAGCAGCTGCTATCCCACTGCTCACTCTCATTCCCAGAATCAGAATACACTGAGCTGCATGGTTAGATCAACAATAAGCAAAAGCTGAAATATCGCAGTTTCAGAGCACAGTGTACTGAGGTAAACCAAAAACTGCCCTTTGGGTTTCTGTAATGCATCATGCCGTAATTTGTGGTTATTCAGTAGCTGCCATGCAAGCAGTTGATTTTTCCCAGAGGATCTGCTATAGGCAGCTGAAGCAGGACTGCATGGCTGTCACCTCGATGCAAGCCATCCATGTTCATGAATGAGAGCCCTGAATATTTAAAAAGTTAAGAATTAGCGAATTATTCCCATTGCTCATCTCTCCTGACTAGATTTAAGAAGTTCTGTGAACTGATTCACTGACCCAGTCACTAAATGTGGGAACCAGCAAATCAAACCGGTTGGCAGTTTTGGATTAAAGAAGGCAGCTAAGGTGTACTTACTATTGTGCTGCAGGTAATCAAGCATTACTGTGTCTTTCTCAGTGGTGGGGAAACTGAAATCAAGAAAGTGATATTAGTTCACAGGAGTTCCTAAAAGTAAGCAGTGACAGGTTTTCATCAGAAAGATGAAATAACCTGCCTGCAGGATTAGGTCCCACTTGCATGACTGTGGACTATTCTTCCTTTATTCCCCATAAATTCCCCACTGCAGAGGTACTAATGATATTTAACTTTCCATCTAAGTATTCTGAGGAGTAGCTAAACAATTCTGATGGAGTTGTAAAAAATGTAAAGATAGTTATTCAACTGTCGGCAGCGGATGGAATTCCAAATTCGCTGGTTCTCAGGTTTGAAAGTCTTCCTAGGAAAATCTTTTCCACTACTACCAGCTGAAAATTGCCAAGATGGATTTTTTTTATTATTATTATTACTTTGAATTGTTAGGAATTCACATATATAAACTTTGTCCAGCTGTAATATTATGAAGAAAAAAATAGAATCATAGAATTGCTCATGTTGGAAAAGACCTTAAAGATCATCAAGTCCAACCGCAACCTAACCATACTACCCTAACTATAACAACCCACCACTAAATCATGTCCCTGAGCACCACATCCAAACAGTTTCTAAACACATTTGGGGCTGGTGACTCAACCACCTTCCTGGAGAGCCTGTTCCAGTGCTTAACAACCCCTTCTGTAATGAAGTTTTTCCTGATATCCAACCTAAACCTCCCCTGGCGCAACTTGAGGCCATTTCCCCTTGTCCTGTCACTAGTGAGAAGAGACCAACCCCGCTCTCACTGCCATCACCTTTCAGGTATTTGAAGAGAGCAATGAGGTCTCCCCTCAGCCTCCTCTTCCCCAGACTAAACAGCCCCAGTTCCTTCAGTCTCTCCTCATAGGGCATATTCTCCAAGCCTTTCACAAAGCCTCGTTGCCCTTCTTTGGACCGGCTCCAGCACCTCAATGTCCTTTCTGTATTGAGGTGCCCAAAACTGAACACAGTACTCGAGGCGGGGCCTCACCAATGCTGAGTACAGGGGCAGGATTACTTCCCTAGTCCTGCTCACCACACCATTCCTGATACCAGCCAGGATGCCATGGGTCTTCTTGGCCACCTGGGCACGCTGATGTATGGAAAACTGCCACAAAGAACCACAGCTCAGATCATGTAGTTTAAACCAAGTCAGGATTGAAGCACTTTATTGAGTAATTAACAACATGTAATTACCAGACAATCAGTGAACTATGCATTCAGGATCAATATCAGAGAAGCCACAAAACTAGACACTTACAAAACGCTAGCAAGTACCCATAATTTTCAAAACACTCTTAGGGAACAAATCTCAAACTTTTAATGTCCTCAGCCCCCATGACAGTCCCCTGGCCACTGGCTGAGCTTCCTCCTGACCTGAATCATTACAACCACCCCAGGTGTGGGTCCCTTCTTTTACACCCAGGGTCATACCACCCTGGTTTCTGGCATCTGAAAGAGCAGATGCATCTGTCAGGCTCCATGCAGGCTGTGCTGCTTGTGGGACAATTCTGGCAGCAACAAACCTTGGTTTCATTACCTCTGTGTCAGCTTCAGTGTCTTCTCTCTCTTACAAACAGACTGACCTCTCTTTCAGAACTCTTTTTGTAATCTCTCAGTCATTATTCAATCTAGTGCATAGTCTTCTTTTGCTTTAACATTAATCTGGGGCGAATGTCCTCTCAGATAGTGTTGTGTGATTTCTTTCACTTACGCTGTTTACGCTTGCATTTCTGCCTTTACAAGTGTTGTTATCCATGGCATTTGTCAAAGGTGGATCATGGGAGCATTTTCATGCTATACAGTAGAAAATAAATATTTACAGCAAGTGCTTTGAAAGCTTTTGGTCAGTTTTCATCTGTGGGCGAATGGAAAAAATTGTTTTGATAATGTAGATTCATCACTGAAAAGACAAATGTGAATGGAAATTTTCATACTCTCACAGCTTGTTATGCATCTTCCCATGCTTATCCGTGTGTTTACATAGTTCATGTTAACATATTGATAAATGAAGGATATACATGTGTTCATGTGTATGTGTTCATGGTAACTGACACATGTATATGGCTCCTATACTAATTCAAACCACTAACTCTTAGATAACATACTTTCAAATTTGATCTTTATTTTCATTCATAGTTCACTGTGCATTATGGTACTTCAAGTCTTGCATTATGTTTACATAATAGGCTGAATTATGCTGTGTTGTTTGGCTTATATGAATTATTTAACATTGTATTTTCCACTAGAAAGGACATTTACTGTCTGTTCTAATATATCTCTGTAGTGATATTTTGTAAAAACTTCAAAGTGAAATCCTACTTCGGTGTTCAGGCATATATCATTATGATATCAAAATAATTTTCTACCTCTTAGTAGGATCCGTCTTTAATCAACCTCTATTTATTAAAAGCAAATAAAAGGATATTTAAATGTTTGATCAATTTAACTTTGAATTTTTTTGTGAGTGTGTTTATGTGCATGTGTTTTACAAGTTTGTTTATTTGTAAAACTTAAATGGTGAATGGGAAATAGTGAGAACTCATGAGAACATTGCTGTCTTCCTAGCTTAACTATAGTTGATACCATAACGGATACATGAAGGTGATCAGAGATTCCTTTTCTTAATCTTATTTACTTTATCTCTAGGCCTTCAATGCATTACATAGAGGAGAACTTTGGTATTATTTGCAGTGCTGATAGTCTGTAGGAGTGAACAGACTTTTCTCATTTAGCACAAGGCAGAATACATTCAACGCTCATGATGAGGCTGTAGATGGAAAATATTACAGCTCCTCTTGTGGGCTTCTTGTGAATCTTTTGCAGTGTTTCAGGGGAGGACTGAAAAATTGTGTCTGCAAAGACTTAAACTCCCAATTCATGTGAAAATGAAAGCAAAACAAAGTCACAGTCTTTACAGTCCAGAACAGTGATATTTTCTTATCTCTATAGCAATAGAAAATGGCAATAAGACAAATGCAGTGCAGAACATCAGTTGCAGTACCCTGAGACTAGGGAAAACTGTTCTTTCCTGTCCCATCAGTGGAGTGAATAATAGAAAAAGGGCTTCAAAAAGGTAAGCTCTTTTTCCTTTTCCTTAGTGGTTGGGATTTTGCAACATTACGTATGTCAATGATAGAGACTCATTTTGATACCAAAAAGATCCTCGCGCTCTAGCAGGAACTACAGATTTCTGGCTTATAGAACCTTCTGAGATAGTTTTCAGTCACTGATATTGCCATGTGTTTCTTGTTTGTCTTTAAGTAAAGCATCTAATTGCTTTGTACCTCCTTTTTCATTTCTGAAATGGATATTGCAGTATTTCCTTTGCTTTTTTTTTTTCCTACTGTAAATTCCTATGCATATAAAAGAGTGCTGTTGGCATCAGACCTTTATTTGAGAATAAATCATTTAAAAATCCAGGTGAAAAAGTACAATCTTCATTTGCTTGAGACTGTTGTGTAGAGCAAATCTGACTGGACCAAGGGCCTTCATCATCAGCTTCCAGAAAATTTAGTGAAAGGTGTCTCTATGCATCCATGCTATTAATGAATTCTTAAAATGTTCTAATGTAGTCAGGGATCATGTTATCTCAGAAAGCTGTGGCAATAATATGCTAATAATAATATTCAAGACTTGAAATCTACTCCACTTTTTCCTCTTCCTTCCCCCATAACAAGAAGAAAAGGAATGAATGGTGTGGAAGCTGAGCTTATGGCGCTAGTGTGCTGTCTCCTATGCCTAATATAAAAAGACGCTATCTGTTAACATTGGAGTTATTAGGACAGTGAGCATTCCCAAACTGTTGATTGTATAGTTGCTGAGTTTTAAAGAGCAGTGTAAAAAATGTATGTGTTTTCACTTGAATTTTTGGTAACAGCATAGTAGTGACAAAGGAATAAAAAGTTTACTGGCATATGCGCACAAATGGGATATTCTTTGTTTAGGGAAGCAATCAACAGGGTGTGGTGAGCACAGGTAGGAGAAGAGAATACTGACAAGAAGTGGGAAGATGCCAGAGCACTGGATTTTCATATGATTGCTGACTAGCAGATTATTGGCTCATTAATTCTAGCATAATTTAAATAGCTCAGAAGATTATCTAAAAAGTAGGTTCCCAGGTTTGGTGAAGGACAGTTTTATTTTATTTTATCTTTATCAATTAAACTGATCCAAGAAGTGAGCATGTGATTTCTCATTTGTAATTGTTTGCTTTTTCAGAGTTATTTGGAATTGGTTCACTTCTGTTATGACACATGCATTAATCAATTGACTTACTGCTGTACCCTTTGCTGAGTACCATAAAAAGACAGTAGAATATGACAAAATTGTCACAATTGTAGTTTAAGATTGTGAGTTCTAGCCCTACTGCAGAACTATTTGCTGAAAGTTGGACGTGGCAATATTCTACTGCCAATAGAAAAAAAGCAAAAATGCAAGTTAATTTCACTGATTTTTTTTTTAAAGTGTGAACATAGCATCAAAATGCAACACTTGTTCTCACATTTTGAAGTGTAATTTTGTGTTCTTTATTTTTGCTGTGAGATATTAACAATTTATTTACAGACAGGTTTTTGTTATTGATTGAAGAATTCTGAAGATTTTAGTCTTTTCTTAGAGCTTGGATGAATGTACCTTTTGAAATGTCAGTCTTCAGTGAAACATCCATTTTAGCCTCTGTACATTTCTGATTACCACTGTTATATTATGCAGAGTGACTCTTGATTATACTGTTTGAAACAGGGGGTAATTTGTATATAGAGCTCTACAGATTTTTCGCTTTCAGTCTCTGTAACCACTGAAATGAAACAACTCCTTTATTCTTGATTATGAACCTCTCTTTCTTTATCAGTGGACCAGCATGGCTATTTTTCTATGGCCACATACTAACGTTCTCTGAATCATTTGTTTTCTCTACACTTTCCTTGTATTTCCTGGTCTTACTATAGCCATGACACTTTACTAAACTATAAAGAGAACATGTACAGGTGATTTATATTTTGTAGCCTTTGAAATTCAAGGCCAGTCCAAAGACAGTGTCAGATGAGAGCGATGTATTCAAGACAAAACAATGAATCATCACAACTGGAGGGGTGGTTCATTTGCAGATCTTCCCACTCTTCTTTTCCCTTCTTTTATTGCTCTGAGACATGTTTTGGATGATGGTGTTTATTCAAAAGCACTTCACTGTGGAGGTCAAATTTGAACTCTGATGCACTGTTGTTACTAGAAAGAGAATGCAGTAACGCTACCATTATGAAGTAGCTGCTTCTGAGAGAGGTTAGGTGGTTTTCTGTTGTGTCTTTTGAAAGGATAAATTTGAAGAACCAAAGAGGTTTATATCTATTTATTAATTTTGAAAACATCTAGTATCTTGTATCATTTAATTTGACATACAATCTGTATTTTAACATCTTTTAGACAGTTTTCTCTACTCTGTATTTCTCTAAGTAACATTATTGATGAGGTGAAAAACTGATATCCTGGCTTATAGGGATCAATATGTCTTCCCTCCCACAATTCTGAATGGCTTGAAGCTGAAAGTTTTGATTTAAATCCAATCTGTGTTAGAAAAAAGCATGTGATGACATTTTGGTATAGATGGTGCTAGACATTAGGAATGTAACAGTAAAAGAAATACAGAAACTAAACTGGAAGTCAAGGACTTAAGCACCTTATTTTCTGATGCAAATTGTTCTAAGCTCATTTCCTGAAATCAGCTGATTTGGGGAATATATGTTAAGGCAAAGATTATTCTTCTGTGTTATCTAAAGACCTCAACTGCTTTCAGGATCCCAGTACCTTAAAAAAATACATAAGAAGAAAGAGCCTCTCCCTCAAAAACACGTATGTTCTGCAGAAACATAATGACTCCATGTAAGAGCCATCTGACAAAAGCCAAGAGGGAAGATCTGGCTGGATGGTCCCCTTCCTTCCTGCAGGCACAGGCAAGATCCCTAAGTCTTCCTTCATGATATGAGCTAGTCAGGGGGATGCTGCACCTCAACTGCTTTGTCTGACAACTTTTCTTCAGTTGGCATCTTTTACCAACACTAAATGGCTTAAAATCAATGAGAGTAAAAAAAAAAAAACTCTCTCTGAAGACTGTTTCCAGAAACAGATTGGATTTTCTGGTTACCTACCCTTCCTCCCTACTCCGCCTCTTCCAAGTCTCCAAGGACACAATGTGATTACAGTGCCAAGCTGGGCCTCTGATGACAGATTTGAAGTGTGTATATTAGCAAAGCTTGTTCGGATCTTCATTCTTTACTTAGATTATCAACTAACCTAGAAATGGTCTTCAAAGTGCTTTAAAATAGCTTCCAAATCTATTCTAAAAATGTAAAGCTATGCATATTATTCTTAAATACTTCATGAAATTGGAAACAAATAGATACAAAACTATTTAAACAAGCATAAAGCAAATAATCGAGCAAACTACTAGTAGACAAAAACATATTGTGAGGTTATTAGAGTTCACTGCACAGACAAAACTCATTGCCACACTTTCTGCACAGGGATGAATTACACTGTAAGGGAAATTATCCAGATAAAAAAATAAATAAATGAGCACTTTCACATTTCAATTTTGAAATGTTTCTCTCTTAAATGCAATTTTGCAGTGTACAATTTTACAAAAAGTAAATGTTAAACTTCTACCTATCAATTATTTTTCCTTAAGTTTATTGCCTTTTTTCAATCTCTCCTTGATTTAGCCACTGTACCAAAAAGTAAATGATATATACAATTCAACTCAGCACAGAGTTGAAGTAGTTCTTTTAAGTTACCTATTACTTGTGGAATAATTATTATTAAGCCTATGAAATATGACTTTTTTTGGTCTTCTGGATTCATGGGTTCCTATGAGAAGCACAGCTTCCTTTAGGGAAATGCAAAGTCAGTTTGTCTTCCTTGTGGAGAAACATGGCAACATGTTCCTCAGAAGTCTGAAGAAAAGCTGAATGGAACTTGCCCATTGTGTTTACAATATGCAAACTGCTATTCTTTTCAGGGCAGTAATGAATTTGATTCATGATTTTTGAGTTTTTCCAATGTGTCAGTTTTTCGTGGCTCAGACCCTGGAATCCTGTTTCAGTGTCCTGCACATCTGAATAAGACAGAGAGTGAGTAAAAATCAGAGGGCCATTGGTTCTGTGTTTATCCAGCTGCCGATAGTGGTGTGAAAGAAAAGCCATGTTCCAGACAGCCATGCACATTTTTACAAGCGTGGCATGCAGGCTCTTGTTCATTGCTGGTGAAAATGCACACCTAATGGTGGTGATTACATTAAAAAATAGTGTTTTGTGGCTAAGAAGTTGGTCTGTCAAACAGTATTATTGTGCTCTTTGCAGCTGTTGTAGTTTCCATGGAAATAAATAGAAGGCATTACATTCAGAGCAACCTATGTAGAAAACTAAACAGGATATCCATGATGTCAGTCACAGACTCTTGCAGAAGCAAAATATTTAACACCACTTAGGCCTTCACAGGCCTCACTAGCTTAGAAACATTTGCAGCTGGACTTGCTAGTCAGCACAAAGGTGTGTATTGTTTGTAAAAGGACTCTCTATACCCTGGTTATCTGAGGGATTTCAGTCACAGTTGTTATTTATTATATTTTGTTTATCTGACCCAGTTTTGGCAGACAGGTTTTCCAACCTAAAGGTATATCAACTCTGTAACTGCCCCATTTGGGCAGAGCCTTGTCACTCTGCTACTCTCTTCCATAGCTGTAATCATAAGCTCCTTCAGTTCTGATCTGATTTAAATTGTAATTCTGGTTATTTCTGTGACATTCCTATGAATAAAAATGTGTGCTTGTGCAGCTGAGTGGGAATTCATCAAGTGTATTCAGATATGTTGTTCCTGTTTTGTTATTTGTCTCTGTAGACATGGTTATGCAAACTGTATTTAAATGAAGTTTCAAATATGTCTTGGATGTGTTTCGAAGTACCTTCAGAGCTCTGTTTACTGTCATCTGTTAGCTACAAAGCCACAAGGAGACCTTACCACTAGAGTATGCTAGAGTGCGTATAGCACACTCATTTCTTTAACAAGGTTGTTCTTCTCCCTTGTTTTTATTTAACATAGTCCACTGTGGTTTTTTGTATTCTTAGATGGGAAGCAACATATTCTCAACATATTCTATAATAGGTTTTTTAAAAAATATATTTGTTAACAGGTATTCACAGAAACACTCCTGGAATTGGTATGCTTACATTTCAATACACCTTCGTTCAACTGGCAACTTCTTGTTTTACCTATAACTAAAGTCAGCAAAGGCTAGTATGCTGCAGGTACTCCAAAAGCTGTTGCAGTACTGCTTAATGGAAATTCACCACCTCTGATTATTTTCTAGATGATAAAATAACTTCTTCCATGTTTGATCTACATAGATATTCAGGGAGACTACTTACCAAGTGTTTTTTTCTTTTTCTTTTTGTTTTTTTTGACCGAGGCCATTCCTTACTGTATTTTTTGCATTTAGAAAATGCTTCATTTCCCTTCCTAGAAATTGTCAAAACACTATAATTCTGGTATAAAATGTCCTTCAAACATTGATTTACTTTTAATCACCTTGTTGGAACAGAAAGGGAGATTTTAAACCATAATGATAGAAATGATTAAGTCTTGTATTTGTACAAATTACTGAAGAAGTTCATCTTTGTACTACATTTGCAAAGACTCTAACTACTTAGGCTTCGTAAGAATGGAACATTTGGTTCAAAATAACCAACCTTCAACTTTTTTGTTTCTTTTTTGTTTGTGGAAAGCTTGTAGTCTATGCATGGCTTAAATGGCTTACTCTAAAGTGAGATTCAGGGAGGTTTTTGTTCTTGTGCTTATGTCATGAATCTAGCTAAATAGCCTATGTAAGCTGAGAAATCAAAATTAAAGAAAAAAATAGTACCAGATTGTCATTAGATGGAAAGATAAGCACAAGCTATACATTGAATGCTATGTACATCTGTATGTGAGACTTGTACAACTGTTTAGAGCAGATAGAATGAAAAGATCAAAAAGTATTAAGAGAAAAAACAGGCAAGTTGAGCAAAATGCTGAGTTATTCATCTATTCATATCTTGTAATGTTGGAGAGATTATTGTAATCGCCCAGTCTCACTCCTTGTATAACTCCTAGTTTGAAACCTTGTAAGCAGAAGGAATAATTACAGGACCTGACTGACTGTGTGTTGTCCTTCCCTGGAACTAATAGGGCTCCCATTCACTTGCTGTTCCACTAAACACGGCAGGGTGCGTAGGCACCCCACTATCTAAGGTTGCCTTTTCCTGTCTGCTTATTCCCCATTGTCATAGGCAAGTGAGTTCAAGTTTGTTTTATGAACATTATTTAACCTAGACCTTTTACCTGATTTAAAAGGACCCATAGCAGTTCAGAGATATCAGCAACATCCACATTAGTTTTTGTTTATGATAGAATTTGTTGTTATTTATAAACCTTGATGTCATCTGCTCAAGGTCTTCCTCTTCACTATGATTTTTAGTTGTTATAAATATTGAGCATTTTCACAAGTGAAGCAATTTAGATCGGTATATGCATTCCAAAGGGAGTTAGATCAGATCCCAATCCTTTACCAAGCAAATTGATTCATAGTTTTCAGATGACTGATGAATTAAGGGACTGACCATACTGTTAAGCTAGGAAAGGAAGACAATGTGGAACAAAACAAACTTTGCAAGAAAATGAAAACTAGTAAAATTGGTTGAATTTGGATAGTTGTAAGACTCAAGAGAGGAATATATACGTATATATATTTTCTTGTGAGGAAAAACAGATATTTGACCACTGTCAAAAATCATCTTTTCAACTGTGAACTCATGTTCACAGTTTTCCAAAATCTGTGCTTAGTAAACAAACAAAAAAACCCTGAACAACTCTTCCCCACTTCCCAAAAACTTTCAGTTTTTAGGAACTTTTAAAGGAAATGTTCTTTTGCCCTTGGATGTTAAAAAATAATTTTCTCCTTTTAAACTCCTTTCTTACTACTGAAAGTACATAGGATATAGACTACAGTATACTACAGGTATACTGCTCCCCCCTTTTCTTACTATTGTTTCACATTTCTGATGTTCTAGTCTGTAAATTTTCTAGCAGTTCCTATGCTAAGAAACCATGCATCATTGTATTATTTCTTTACTAAACACTTCTCTTGTGCTATGCATACCTATACTCTCATCACTAATGAAACAGGAAAAAGCATAACGTCTCCCGGAGCATCTAGTGCAAAGAGATGAAAGAAGAGTGCCAATATCTTTTACTGTGAGAACAGGTTTACAGACCAATGTCCTGTACTTCTGTTCTTGTGTTTATTTGTTTATTTATTTTTTAATTTCCAAAGGTGTAGAAAGAGCACTGAGCAGTTCTTGCCTGCTGGCCTTGCTCCTGTGATCAGCCCTGGTACAAACTTGAACATATCAGAAAGTTGGGTGGAGAGGAACCTTATGAGGTTTCAAAAAAAAAAGAGCAGTCCCACAGTGGGGGAGGAATAACTTCACACATCGGTACAGGTTAGGGACTGATGTGCAGGAAAAGAGCTCTGCGGAGAAGGACCTGGATGTTCTGGTGAACAGCAGGTTGGCCATGAGCCAGCAGTGAGCCCTTGTAGCCAAGAAGGCCAATGCTATCCTGGAGCGCATTAAAAAAGAACCTGGCCATCAGATCGAGGGAGGTTATCCTCCCTGCCTGCTCTGCCCTGGTGAGGCCACATCTGTTATACTGTGTTCAGTTCTGGGCTCTTCAAGAAAGACAGGAAATTTCTGGAGAGACTCCAGTGGAGTCCACAAAGATGATTAGAGACCCGGAGTATATCCCTTCTGAGGAACGGCTAAGGGACCTGGGGCTATTCGGATTGGAGAAGACTAAGAGGGGATCTTATCAATGCTTAAAAATGTCTAAAGGGTAGAAGTCAAATGGAGGAGGCCAGATTCTTTTCAGCAATGAAGAGTGACAGCCTCTACGATTCTGTGGTTCTGTGAAACATAAAATGAGGAGAGAAGCATCCTTGGCTGTGTCTTCTGAGCCTTTGTTGATTCCAGTTCTTCCCAGCATGAGGTAGCCTGCTTTGTTGTCTCTGGCAGTATGTAACTGAACCTGGTACTCTGCAAGTGAGCATGATCGATGTCTCATGGGGATGACAAGGATTTTTCATTTCATGCCTCATTTACATACTGTATCACTGAAATCGTGAAGTAGAAGCTGGTATTTAAAAAAGAAAAAGTTAAAGGGCATACGCACCCTTATTTATTTATTTTGGATTCTTAGTACAAAGAAATGTACATGGAAGTCAGTTTGTATTTTTTTTAGTGTTATAGTGGAAGAGGACAAAAAAATATATATATACATTTTAGTGCTTGTGATGAGGATAACTGAATTTTGCAGGCCTAAGTATCATCAACAATATACGCCTCAGGAGCTGTGTAATTAAGTCTGGTATCACTGGTAAAAATTTTTTGTGTTTTTAGCTGAGCTGAAGATTGGTGCTGCTGTCATCAGTCTGAAATCTGATGATAGCTTGATCAGAAACAAGACTCTTTCCCCTCCTTGCAACTGTGATATGTGGCAGACAGATCACATCCTTTGTGCAGACAGCAGCAAATTTTCTCTGGCTGCAGAAATTGCCTCTATTCTGTGCCAGCACATCAACAATTTGCAGATGAAAATGCCCAAATAGTGCACTGGTATCTTATCAGTGATAGGAATATTAACATTTCAAACTGAAAGCCAGTGAAATTCCTGTGCCGTTGTGTGAATTATTTTGAGTTGCATGATGTATGGCAACAGGGAGGTTTGAGCTCCATCATAGCCTCTAACTATGCTGCTTCCCTTCCCTTTTTTTTAATGGTCACTTTTCATAAAACTCTGGTTGAAATAATCAGAGGCTATGGCCAATGATTTCGCTTCTAGAAAGGGCTCACTAACCACTATCTTGGCTTCATGAACTCTCCTGGCCTTCTTGATCCCACATCCCTGGACCTTGTCTTGTGGCTACGTCTTAGAAAAATGAAGGCAGATACTTACTTTCTGAAAAGAATTCTAAGTTGTAATTCTGTGTCGAAAGAAGCACCTTCATGCAACCTTTGGCTAGTCTTTTCAATGGGTTCGCTGGAGAATTTTCAGCAAAATACAAAGGAAACAGGTCAAGCTGTTCTATGAGATATAGGTCATTGCCTCCCTGAGGCAGTGACCCATTGAATTGTTGATTTTAAAACAAGTGATTGTGCTCTGCTTTCTCTGGAAGTTCAGTGTGATTCAGTTTCTTCAGCAGGAATAACCCCCTGCTGACACTTCATGTTTTTCCAGAATAGAGTACAAGACTATTTAGTTTTAGATACGTAAACTAATGGCAACATTTGCATAAATAGAGTAGGCAAGAGAAGGCAAGAGAAAACTGTTTAAATATGAAAATTTCCCATTTAAATTAAGATCTAGTGTCTGAGAAAATAGAAAATGACTTCACCATGTATTTCTTTTCAAAGGTCTTCTACTTTCACTTATTTTAAGCCTTCATTTTCCTTTAGTCTTGAGATTATTAGGGGAAAATACGAATTAAAATCTTTCAGATACAAACAACAATCACTTTTTTAAACTTTGTCAGTTAATAAATTTCATCTCAGGTATAGGCTTTAAAACAATAGAGGTTAATAAAAACTTATTGCCAAAGCTGTATTGTTTTCTGTTATGAAATCATTGGAACCTGAAAATTGAGTTCTACAACTGGAGAAAAGTTAGGGAAGGCGGAGACATTAAATCTGGATGAAATGTAATTCAAAAGCAAGAGAAATGCTAATGACATGCCTGGTTGAGCTGTCCTACTCCATATATTGAATTATTAAGCAGAACAGTTAACCAGGAAATGCCTAGTGAACATTTAATATTTAAGGATATTCTGTGACATGAAAAAGCATTCATTATGCTCAGTATCTCAAGTTTGCAATACAATGAAAAAAAAAGGGGGTTGAGTAAGAGAAAGAGGCATGTTCCTTTGTTTTTTTTCCATGTATGTATCAGTTTAACTCAGAGCTTTTGTCTTTTGGGTGTGCATATGTAAATAAATATGCAACTATACATACCGGTGTTAATAACTTGTAAGTTTTATGTTATATGATGCAAAACTTGCTTGACCATAAAATTGATAGTTTTGGGGGAAGCTGAAAATCCTTCCTTTGTATAATGGTGCAAAGAAGACATGATAGAAGGGATATACTCAATCTATTTACATGGGAGAGCTCTCAACTCTGAAGTGGGATTATATAGATTTAAAATTTTTGCATGGAGTTACATTGTAACTATATTAATGTCAGAGCTAATATGATGTGTTACTGATTTTGCTAAGTCTGCATAAAGGGTAAACATATTCAAGTCTCAACAGTATGATTAGACCATTACATTAATGTTCTCATAGAGGAATGAAATATGTTTATGCATGAACTAGATCTTTTGGAATGATGGGTCAATTACAAAATAAAAATATAATGAATTATGTATATTTATGCTGTCTTCAAAGTACACAAGTTGTACCCAAATGTGTCTTTTTTGATTAGAGCTTGAGGCTAGAATGCCTCGATTTTGACTGATGAGGTATCATTGCTGTTATGGTTATCAAAGGTAATCTTTTACGTGAATGCATGATGGTATTCTGACAAATTTATTTGCAAACTCAACGCAATCCCTTTACCCAGGGATTTTAGTTTAGTTTAGTTTTCCCTGAATTCTTAGCCATTCTTTTCAAGTTTTTGTTTTCTTCATTTTTCCCCTACCATCAATTACTGTTTTCATTTATTTTTTTATTCCATACCTTCTAATCAGGTAGAATATGTAAATGATTCCAGTAATATTCAGAGACACTCAATGAGTAAAATTAACCTATTTTGTTTATAAGATGAAAATGATTATCTTTTAGCAACAGTTAAGGTTAAGTAATTAAAACTTTCCTGTTGGCTCAGGGAACAATTTTAGTAAAACCATCATGAATATATGGTAACTATATTTCCCCTGAGTGAAGTAGGCTACAGTTAAGAGAAAAAAACAAAACAAAAAAAAACAGAGAACCTAAAGATGATTTCTGCATAACTAATAGAGCAGTTTGTTTTACAAGTTTTAATTGAAATATTTGACATGATGGTTAAACTAAAAATTCCATTCAGTGTTGCATCACTGCCATTTTAAGTCCATCTTAAAAGATATGGAGAATTTTTTCTCTGTTAAAACAATCTATAATTGCAGTAAATCTGATCTTTTCAACATCATATAGCAGTTACAAGGTTCCTGCTGAGTGTTCATTTGCAGAAATTGTTCTCTACAAGAAGAGAATAATTTTTCTGTAATACTGATGAAGTGGTCAGTGTAATAAAACATAGCAACTTTAAGCTTATTTTTTATTTCTTTTTTTGCCCTTTTAAAAAATGTTTAGTAGTTTCATTTGCTTTGTTCTTTAGAACCTTGCAGTCTTTTTAGAAAAGGATCTCTAGAACTTCCAAAGAAAAAGAGTTGGGAAAATTGTGCTGAACTTTCTGTATTAGAGGAAGTGAGACTCATATGTATCTTGATTTGCATGAGTCATCACCATCATACTATGATCTACCTTCAATATAGGGCCTATATTCTTTTTAGGATGATTTTTCTATATCCCCACAAGGACATATAATCAGATTCAGACTTTGAAACCGATCAGTATGAGAAGGAAGACTAAACCTCTGGAGAATATCTTTAGGGAATTATGAAACTCTTATCTCATATCCATCCGTACAGTTATATCTCATCAAATTCATGAAGAAGGTAGTGTTACAAGTCCACAGTAGTCTACATACAGCAACAGTGTGCTAAATTATCTCCCAGGAACTACAATGGCAAAAAAAGGCTGTTGTATTTGATTATCTCTTCTGCTTCTGCTCATGCACATGCACATGCACAGCAATACATACAGACAGAAAACGAGCAATCCAAGAAGTCACCCATTCACTCTCCTGAGAAGAATGACAAAGGATTAGGGTTTGATTTTGAGTTTCACTGCTTCTTAGCAACATACCATAAACTGTGCAATCTGGAATCCTTTTATTTATTTTGTACTAGGTAATTACATTTCTAAAGATAGTAGATGCTCTTGCTTCCTAGTTATTTTAATGAAAAATGAAGCTGCTTTGTTTCTTCCAGGAGTAAAAAGTTACAATTTGATACCTCACAGAGTAAAAGAATAATTTCTGAAAAATTATTCCAGTGTCTAGGGATCAGTATTGGGTTTTGAAGTGAATTCAGCCACACATAGTTACATGCTGTGATTCTGGGAAAAGACACCTCTGTCTCTTTCAGGTGAAAGGGAAAGAGTATTTTAGTTTCTTTAGTTACCTGAATCAAGGCATCCTTGTTTTTCAGGTGAATTTCTCACTGAATAAATGAGGTCTGAATTAGTTTGTCTCATATGCAGGATGTTCAATCCAATAATGTTTACTGGATTGTATTAGTGATTTTGTTGTTTCAAAAGTCAGTATGTACAAGAACTGTGAAATAAGATGATACTGCTCAAGGTCACTGGCACAATGACGATCAACATATTGCAGGGTGTGAGACGAGCCAAGTGTAATATATTGGCAGAGCACGTTGACATTGACAACATCTCTGAATGGGTTTTTGCCTGGGAGTTCATAAAAAATAATGATAGAGAACAGATGTCAGAAGCACATAGATTTTCTGAGAAAGGAAGAAGAAATGCTAAAAGAAGTGCTGATTACACAAGAACAGGTGATCACAAAATTAGGATGTCTGCAGGCTGACAGCTACAGGAACAGATGGAAACAGCATTCAGACTGAAATGGAAAGGAAATACAAAAAAATGCAGATGGTCTTAGAGTATAGTGCACATATGATCTTCTGTACTATACATATGTAGGTGTGAATACAAAAATAAAAAGCAAAAAATAAACTCTGCACATGTGAATAAGCCTATGCCTTGAATGCTATGGACTTGACAACGCTTAAGTCAATGGGCCCAATTTTTAGTTGTTTCTTACATTTCAAAGTTGATCTAAAGCACTGCTATACTTCTTTGGTCCAGAATAAATGACTTCCAAAAAAGTGAACAAGAAGCAATAAAAAATTCAACACAGTGTCAACATGAGTGAGATTTGCATAATTACAATTTTGTACAGCATCTAGCTCTATGATCAGAGTTCTCCCAAGCTGAACAGTTACATTAGTATGATGAAAAAGGGTAGATGGATGAAACGAGGTTGAGTGATGTGACTAAGAAGAATGAAGAAGGGAGAGGGTTACTACTTCCTTCGTAGTTATGATGGCATGGATATGAAAAATTCATGGTTTCCACTGATACTCCTGTACTAGTGAAACTGCTCGGGAAAGAGAGAGCTGAAATATTTAAGCCATCAAAAAGGCTTTCCCTGCCATGACATTCTGATTTCCCCACAAGAAAGTCTCTCAGCACAGCTAAAAGAGCAGAAGTTTTGTAATGTCAGTAGGCCCACTAGAGTTAAGTGCCCAACTATCTCTCAGTCTGTAGGCATAACAGTCTTCACAGGCTGAGGGTAATAGGCTCTTCCTGGTATTATAAAGGCATTCAGATGTTATAAGTGATAATTCTAGTATGGAATACTATGCTTAGTCTTCCACCTGAGTAATGCCTAATCTGTGAATACTGTCACTACCATTAAGGCGTTAAATACCCAGTGTGTTTACATTGCTCCTCTAATCTTGGGTTAGTTCTCTCTCTCCAAATCCCCTCCATCTTTGAGTCTTTGTTATCAAAATGTGATCAATCCTGTATGGGTCAATGGTATTGCAGCCAGTTCTTCATTTCAGCACACAGATATCTGATATTGTAACAGAAAATGGTTTTAGTTGTCCCATATTTAGTGCAGGCAGAGGGAAGTAACGAGAACACATATTGGAAAGTGTCTGCAATATTCAGGTTAGTAACCTGTCAGTAGAAACTGTTTATGATAGTGTGCTACTCTCTGTTAGGCTGAAGAATCTGGTCTTCAACAGCAGCTTTCTTTCATGAGTAGATCTGATCAAATTGCAGGAGGTTCTTTTGTTAGTGCATCTTTCAAACGGAATGTTTCCAGATCAGCTTGTTTCTCATGACTAAATCTGTTTACCATAAGAATCTGTGTGTAACTTTTCAATGTTAAAAGTCTTCATGAGGGTCCATGTATTCTCTGCTGTGTTCAAGACAAATACATTCCAAGTACCCTGTTTTGTGGAGCTGAATATTACAGTGCTGCATGACATGATTGCTGCAAGAGTATTATGGATATAATAGAGCTACGTACATAATACAACTACTTCCGTGGAGAATGAGGAAAGCTTTAATGAAATTATTGTGACTTGCAGTAAGGAAGCAGTGTTTTGTGATTAGGTCATTATAAGCAACACTGCAAAGTTTAGGGAAACCTGTGATGACAGTTGAGTTATGCTTGTTTTAAATTACAGTTCATTTTGTCTATATAATTTGTCATAGAATTTGCTGTGCCTGTATGGACAACAGTGTAACGAAGCAATACAGCATCATTTGATCTACTGAAGTCTGCTTTCTGATTAGGAATCTTTTCTTTGATGTGCTATTTCATGTTATTTTATTGTGACTTGAAAATGGAGAATTTTATTGTAATTAAGCTTTTTTCCTACCTAAAGAGTTGTAACAATCTGCTCGTGTTTATGAAATCAAGACATGGACATACATGCACTCACACACACAATTTGTAGCAAATATTTATAATGCAAGATAGACAATAACCCTTTTATTCATTTTGTAAGGCAGACTACATAGAACACCAAGTGGAAATTCATCAAATGACTGTGGTTCTGTGCTTTGGTGAGAGTGTGGTAAGTGGTAGAAGCTGTAGGGCTAGGCAGTTCAACACTGTAGTCAAACAGTACAATAAATACAGAAGAATATAATTTACAACTTCTATCCTTCAGGATAAACTTGGCAACTCTAGTACTCACTCCTAGGGAACAGTGGTTTGAAGGAGACTTCTAAAGTGTCTTAACTGAATGTGTATATTCTTGTTTCTATAAACTTTACAGTGGTTCTGTTTTGCTCTGTGAGTTCCATTATATCATGGATTTCTCATTATAACTATCATTAGCTCAGAATTATGTCGTTGTTCCTTCTCAGATGAGGAAAGTGATGCAGTATTTTAGAGAGGGTTTTTTGGGGTAAAGGGAAGTGATAGAATGAGCTTCCTAGACATTGAATAGTTTTGCTTAGCCTTTCTGAGAAACTTTGCAGTCTGTTTTTCTGAAAGTACCTTTAAAATAGCGAAAGAGTACAAAGAGGATTTCCAGTGGCTCTCTGAAGGCCATATGTTCTTCTGTTCTGTATTGTATTGTTCAGTATCTCTGCTCTGATTTCTGGTACCTGGCAGTCTAAATTATGACAACTACCCGAACTTCTTTAGAACAAAGAACTTGTATAGCCGTAACCTCCAATATAATATACCACTCACTTATGGCACAATCCAACAAAATATTTTCTCCACCTGCCTGCGGGCAATCTAGATAAAGAAATCTCTCCGTTTAAAAAATTATAAACAGTAGCATTTCTTTTTCATGTTTGTTGAGTATAATCTCTATTACATCAGAAAATTACATGAGGGTAGTTATTGCATTATAAATGGTATTACATTATAAAATAATGTTAGGGCAGGTGGGTAGAGCTGAGTGAGCAGCAGCGTCCTGGAGATGCAAAGGTTAGAATAAAGAGTTTCATAAATATATTAACTACATGTGAAGTCAATCTTATCTGCTGTTTGCATCTTATCTGTTACAATTTTCTCCCAACTGTCTGTTTTGATTTCAGTCCACCTCTGTCTGCTCTGGCTGCAGTCCTAACTCTTTTTTCTGTATGGAAACAGAAGAGTATTGACTGGGATGGGTACGGAAAGCAAAAGGGTTGGTTGAGTGAGATAGAGAGAAGGGAGTCTGAGGGAGAGAATTAATCTCAGTGGTTCAAGCAAAGATATAGTGAGGGCAAGCAAAAAATAATGAAACTGCAGAGAGAGAAAATGCACATTCTTTAACCCGTAGTGATTCAGTCATTCCACACTGTGGTAAATACCAGAAATATTGTTATGTCACCATACAAGTCAATACTTCTTTCAGAGATCACTGTGAGGGGAAAAAGAGTCCTAACCTAACCTAAAAGTAATGTGATTTCATGTAGCAACGTGCAAGTCATTGGGCCTTATACCAGATGTCCTGAAGGAACTGAGGAAAACTTTCTAATAAATACAAATCATACTTTTTTTTGGGGGGGGGGAGGGAAGGGGGTTGGGGAGCAGGGAGAGGAAAAAATGAGGAACAGGCCTCTCTGTGCCCAGTTTGCTCTTAGACAGGTAGTTTAATTAGATACATTTTATACTGTTTGAGATTCCAAGATGTGTGCTGAACATTGCACCAATATATGGTTTCTTAACATCTTGTTTAGATATCCAAAATTTGATTACTGTTGGAGTTCATTAGAAGAATAATGAAAACAAATGGACAAAAATAAAATGTTACATGAAAAGATTCTTCAAAAATAAAAATATCAACTAGATATTTTACGATATTCATTCACTTATTCATTTTCATGAATGTATTTGTCAATTTATTTTTTGAGACAAGGATATTCACAAAAGTATAGTAGAGAGAAACAAAAATATTCAAAGTGTTTATTATCATTAATGAAGTGTATTTGTAATAAACATTTCATATATAGTAATAGAGATTATAATGTACATATACAGATACTAGGATATTGAGCAACTGTACCTGAGCTTCTGTGATGTAAGGAGGAAGCTACAGAACAGCAGTACTACAAAATTTACTCCTGTAGATGGAAGCTCACAGGCATTTCACTACCAAAAATAAATATAATTTTAAACTGTTATACCTACTCTTCCAAATTTTGTAATTCTTGAGTTTAATTCCTTAGTTTTTGTAATAAAAAATGCATGTAAGTTTTTGGTGACCAAAAAATATCACTCAAAAGTGATATTCGTTTTTGTTGGCTTTTTTTTTTTTCTTTTTTTTAAATTAACAGTTGTAAAAGATCCTACGGGTTATTAAGATACACAGCATGATGCTTGGCTGAATTATTCTAGATAAAAATTATGCAAAATTTCTCTCATTTTCTGAGTGTTTTATTCAGGGAGAAAGTTGTGTGAGCCTATAGAAATGATGTACACTGTTTTCAGATAAGTACACTCTGTTTTCCAATATTACTTGATTCATTAAAATAAATAAATCTTCACCCTAACTCCATAAATAAGACCTTCAAGAAGAAAACAAGTTCAGTGATCAGTCTGAGCCTGCAGTTTCTCTGAAAAAAAAAACCAAAACCTTTCATTTTTGTGTGGCTTTAGTCCTCTTGTTATTATTATTAGTAGTACAATATTATGTGTGAAGTGTTGTCCTGAGGATGCTGTCCAGGTAAACTGGTAGCAGCTGTGGTCTTTTGATGACAATCCTCTTTCTTTCTGCCCAAAAATAGGAAAAGAGGGATGAATATTAGCAATGAATATTACAAAATATTCAGTAAATTCAGGCCAGATTTTTTGAAGGAGGATTTTCCATTCATCTTTTGTTAGCTGGAAATAACAAAAGAATTGCCATAAACCTCCATATACACTTGAATATATTATAAGAGTACGTTCTCATCCCCCATTTTTTTCCACTGAATTTTCAAAGAAAAAAACTGATCTACACTCAGCCAGCTCCCTACGTGATAAACTAATTTCTAAATGTTGTGTAGGGTTGTCTTCTCTTTTATTGACTGTAATTGTTGTGCAAGTCACCTTGAATACACGTCATCTGTCATTTATGGAATGCTTCCTATTGTGCCATGAGGACAAAGTTAATATCACTGCTATAGCCTATAACTGATTTTCAAGAATAAAATATCTGGAATAAGCATGAACAAGAGTAATAGCCTCCTGGAATGTTCTGCATTCTGAGTGAAATGCTCTATTGCAATTTTTGTCTTTTGTACCTAATGGTTTCACTATTTAATGTGTGATATTTATCACACAACAAAATAGCTAAATTTTGAGTCATAATATTAAAAACTATATTTGATGGTGTGGTAATGCGTAACTGTGTTGATCTTTTAGTTTAGGATCTTAGTTCTAAAATTTCAGACTGTTTAGTCTTGAAATACATACATGTATCTCTTACACCATTCTCCTAAGCTCACATGCATCTACCTACATTTGACTTTTTATAGAGAATTGAGCATGGTTTTATTCTACCTATCACCTTTTTATA
This sequence comes from Numida meleagris, assembly GCF_002078875.1. NCBI lineage: Eukaryota > Metazoa > Chordata > Aves > Galliformes > Numididae > Numida > Numida meleagris. Next base: position 24,941,639 of record NC_034413.1, read on the forward strand.
CCTTTAGGCACACATATACTTTAATTATGTAGCCCAAATACTTTTCTGTGAGAGAGATTACTGAATTTAAAAAATGAAGAACAAACAAAAACGTGAGTGTATGTACTGGAAAATATATGCAACATGAGTTTTAGGGGTGTGAAGCATACACAGATTTGTTTGATATCAGTGGCAGCTGAGGTTCCTAAGTATCTCTAAAAATGAAACAAAAGAACAGTTACCATGGAAATGTTATTTTTGCAAGTGCTAACCTAGGTGAAAGACAGGTCAAGATAAAATGCTTATAGAAAAAGAAGCAGGGTACTTCTTCCTTTTTGGAAAAAAAAATATATATGTGTATATATATATACATACACCATTTTCAACCGTAGATTCACACTTTTGTATAGTTTGAGTGGGAACTGCCCATGGCAGGGAGATTGGAACTAGATGATCTTTAAGGTCCCTTTCATCTCAAAACATTCTATGATTCTATGAAATGCTTCTGCACGTACATTTTTTTTTTTAATGGCATTTTTGTTTTCTGAGTATCATACATTTGTTGTCTCTAGGAAATAATAAGAACTATAAAATTTAGGCAGTTTCTTCCAACATTCTAGTCTCAGACACATCAGAATCTGCGATGAAATGTGTAAGGAACAATTTTTAAATTGCATCAGACTAAAATTCCGAGAAAATGGAGCTATAGAAGAAGTCGTATTCTCCCAAGTGGAGATTTCCTCATTTTTACATTTTGGTCCTGTTGCAATATCTGTAAACGTGGCACTGGCAAACCTCCAAACAAAGAATTACTGCAATCCAGTCTAGATGTTGCAAACAATCTGTACGTAACAAAACATTTCCTAAATCTTCTGTAGCTGAGTGAGATTTAATCCTTGGTATTTTAGAAAGATGGTAACAAGCTGCTTTAAAAGGCATTTGGGTGGACTTAGTGGATAGTAATAATAGCAATACTGGAATGTGTGCATTTGTTTTTTCTTGAATCATATAACAGAATGATGTAGTGGTTTCAGGCCATGATAACTGCAGTCACTGAGAATCTTCAGATTTTTCTGGACTTGTGTTTCCTTCTTTCTTTCTCGGGGAAAATACACACATGATTAAGAAGTAATTCAGTTCCACCACCTTGATTTGTTTAAGCTGCTATACTTACATGGATAACTTTACCAACCATGTGAATAGAACAGAAACGTTTACTGAATCTTTTTATGGGAGACTTTTTTTTAAGGCAGCAATGATAAAAAGTTGTGTAGCAGATTCGAAGCTTGCATATCAACACACTTTTCTTGTTGTTGATCATTGACACATTACAAAATCTTTTTCAGATTGATTCTGGTTCATTGTCATTTACAAAATTTTATATCCGAGTACATTTTGTATTTTCAAGACACAATTCGAAGCTGGAGTTATTGGATATGAAAGGAAAAAATACTGTGTCTTACTGTCCCTGGCACTTGTAAAGCTGGAAAAATCAATGTGTAATTGATGTAAAGGGCAACATGTACATACATAGTGGAGAGCTTATACAAAGAGATCAGAGCCTTGTAGCATACTCTTGATTTGCAAAAATGTTCTTAGCAAAGTTCATCAAAATTAAAATAATTGAATTAATTCTTAGACTAAAATAGCAGATTTAGGCCCTCCAATTTTCTGTGCCTAGCCATTGCAAAGCAGACTATTGCTATTACTGACAGAGCTGGTGTGATTAAACTCTTCTCTCAATTGACCAGGAAGGCAGTTTCAGCAGCACAGGATTGAGGATTCCTGAGGTGATACCTGGTCTTGGATGGAAAACGAGGAGAGTGCACCTCATCTATTACTATAGAAATGGGTATACTTAGAAACTGAACATTTTGAGATGAATTCGATCTTCCTAGTTTTCATAGAATCAGACACTTTTTAGTAATAGTCTCATTTTATTCAAAAAACCATTTTATTTAGAGATTGTTGGAGATTGTTTAACAATATAATTTTTTACAAGTTGTTTTCTATAGTTTATATTGCTTGCACTATTGTGTGGGTGTGCTCCCAAGCAGACAGCATATCTGCATGCTATCTATCTATCTGCAGCTTTGTCATCGTGACCTAGTAGGTGTTATGGCAAACAGAGAGTCATTTATATCTTCATGGAGGGAAACTGCAACACATTTTGTCTAAGTTTGTGTGGATTAATGAAAGATTAATAATAGAAAATGAAGAGAATGTTTGCATCGTACACTGGAGGAAATGAATTAAAAAATATCAGCCAAAGGAGGATATAAAAAACAGAGTCAGTAGTATTAAAATGGGAAAAATGGCACATTCTTACCTTTAAAAGAGCAAAAAAGAAAAAAAAAAGAGAGAAAAGAAAAAAAGAAAAAAAAAAGTACTGTCGCTAATTACCTTTTGGTAAGATGATAGATTTGGCTCTCAAATCTTAAAACTGACAGCAACATCTAAGAGTCCCCATTTAGCATCTAATCTCTGGCCTAAAGCATTTAGTTTAGCAGGTGTACCAGTGACCCATAATGGTCTAATTTAAGTGTTATTAGAATTAGAGCACTGCAATGTAGGGGTATAAATAATGCAAGAAAGAGAACAATTACGGCAATTAACCATGGCATGAACTGCAGAGAAATCACCCCACAGCAACTTAGAATTCATTAAAGTAACAGAGAAATTACTGAGTTCTCAAAACCTAGTGCTGTACTGCTGCAAAGGAGAACACTGATAGAATAAGAAAAATGAGATCAAAAGGAATCTTTGTGTTACCCAAGAAAAAGGTGTAAAAAAAAAAATAATGGAAGGCATTGAGCAAGAATAGAGTTAAAAGTATACGAAAAATGTAACACTATTTTCTGAGACTTTATTAAAGTAATAATATACGCAGATTCTAAAGTAGTGATCTCTTGATCCAAAGGTGAGAGTACACAGGTAAATGTAATGGGAGATTATGAATGTGCCTGATATTTCTGGTGATGCAGTAAAAGTAAACAGTGTCTGAAAAGAACAGACTCCTCTGAAGAAAAGAATTGCACATTAATGGAGAGAATTTCAGCCAAAGCAAGAAGTCTGTCAGGCTACCTGAATTTTGTTTGTTTATTTTGCTTTTTTCTTCCTCATCTCTCTGTTTCAAGACAAATTTCTAGTAAAAAATATCTTGACTGCAGTCACACTGGTGCTGTGCAAATAACAAGGAAAGAGAAATCGCTCAAATTGCCTTGATGTATTCAATAGGTCTGGGGACAGATGAGTACTAACTCAAGAGGTGAAGCCTCTTCTTTTTTGTAGAACCACAGAATTCCCTGTTGGGTAATGAATATGATCATCCAAGCTCATGTTTCAGAAGGAGTCATTTCCCTCAGGACCAGAGATTTTCATAGTGCATTAGTTCTTAATAGCAGAATGATTTTAAAAATCATTCCTTGTGTCCTTGTTGAGGTTGTTACTTGCTCCCTCCTGCTCTCCTGATGCTGTGTTAGAATTGCAATAAGGCAGTGTGGCAGAAATAAGACATGGGGAACATATCAGTGTGTCAGAAGACAGAGTAGGAAACTGTTGTGCAACTGAAGTATACTCCAAAAACTAAACTACTTTTTTTGGACTAGGTTAAGGACAAAATAAAAAGTAATAAATAAGTAAGCTGTTCCAGTGAACGCACCACATGTACTCTGTTAGACACTGAGAAATGTAGAACACATATTCATTAATGAGGAAAGAAAAGTAGGAATGACGTACCACCAGACTCTGTGTGCAGCAGGAAGCAGCAGGGGCAGAAATGTGGAATGCTCAGCAGCAGAGTATTCGCATTGCATGATAGTTACTGCTGGATTCAGAGGCTGGTGCTGTTCCATTCATTTAATGCCATTGCCCAGTGGTGCCACACAGTTCTTATCTCCCAGAATACCGAGTGGGATCTCAAACCTTCCAAACAAATGTCTATTTGGCCACACTCTTTTCTTCCTTAGAAGCTGAAAAAAAGAAGATATATTTGTAGAGTTTTGTAAGTTTTAATGAAATAGTGAGCTAGACTGTAGTACATAATTTTATAATACCTTGAAAAAATAACAGGGCTGAGAAACAGAAGTTGGAGAGAGATCATTTCAGTGAGGCGACTAGTGCTAGGAGGTTTGTATCTGTGTGTGCTTCTTAAGTTCTTTTACGGTTTGAGCTGTAAAACCAATAAGCTTTATTGTCTCTTCAAATAATGCCATTAAGATCAGACTGCCGTAAGTTACGCAAGATTCTTTCCCTGATGATGTTTTCTCTCTTCTTTTATCTATTACATTCTTGGTATCTCATCTTCCTCTGGGCCTTGCTTTAATTTTCTCTTACTAAGATCACTGGGGTTGACAATTCTTTTATTACGAACCTCTGAATTATAGGCTGTTTTTCTTAACTCTTCAGGTCCCAGAGCAATGGCGTAACTTGAGAACCTTAGTTTCCACTAAAATTTTGTAGATTTTTACCATCAAGATTCCAGAAATAATTTTGAAATTGTAAGGTTAAAGACTGAAAACTTGTTTAAAATAGAAGGAGTAGTAGAATATATATAGATTATTATATATTCTTTTAAAGTTGCTAGGAAATTTAAATCAATAGAATGATTTATTTTATTTTATTATTTTAAAGGTAAACAAATATTATTAAAAATGTTTTCTATGTGCTTGGCTGTAGGTTTTGTTATAAAGTATTTTAGCAACTGTAGCTATCACTACAGTTTAAATTAAGCACACTCTGTATTTAAAGTTTGATAAATACATTGTATTTCTCACTGGAATCTCTGAGAAATCTTCTGGATTTAGATTTTCAGGGCATCATATTCAGAGAGGCATCTTCCTATTTATGTTCAAGCATTCATATTTGCTTTTCATAAAAGTTTTATTCTTAGTTTTGGATTTCTTCTGGGTCTGCAGCGGTAAAGAACATCATCTGACATCTGCTTCTTGCCAGAAGAACACTATTTCATATTTGATGGACTAGATTTTCTTACAACCTCGCGCAGTAATAGCATTCCTTCAACTCTGGCATTTGGATTTTGATAGGAAACATTCCTTATGTCTGTGTTCCTGAAAAAGAATTCTGTAATGCACTTAATTGCAGAAGTGTACGCTTGTCCCAGCCTTTACTGGATTTACTGCTACTATGGAGTTGGTTAGTTTTCACCCACATTCACCTTGCTAACAATAAAACACAGCAAGTCATAAGAAGTAAAGTGTAGCAGGAGCAAGGCCAGCTTTCATGTAATCCTGGCTGAAGGCTCACAAATAAATGCCTAGCTGTCTAGTTTCTCTTGCCAGTAAAGCTGAAGATTCAAAGTAAATAGCAACACATTTTCCGCCCTCTGTTCCAAATAGCAGGTGCACCAAACTACAAATGTTTGGATTTTCTAGATTACTTTTTGTAGTGGAAATATAGATGTTTATGATGACTCATTTCTGAAATGGTTCTTTGGCAGTTACATTTCATTTCCCTGCCCTGATTTTTGCTTTGTTTGGAGACAGTAAAGGCCACTAATAGCTCTACATAACGACATTAGTCTTGTAAACTTAAGGATCGTTTCTCCATTGTCTTTAATCCAGTTCGCAGGCAGCATCTCCCATACACACATGGCAACTGAAATGTTTTATATGGATTTTTATTTGGTATAAAATAAATCTTTTCTGAAACAGACCATTTACAGTTTGCTTCACATTTTTTAAGAGGTCTGCTGTGCTCTGAAGGACCCTCAAGCTGTCTGTTTTCAGTTGTGGTGATAAGCTTTCATCAGACCTATGCAATGTATTGGTGACCATATACTGGGTCATATGTGAAGACAGACAAGGAGATTCTCATTGAACGTATCTCCTGTATACCACTGGGCCACATTAAAATATCTCCTGTGCATAATGATGTGAAACATTTTCAGCATGAAGATTTATGTAAGGTGATACGAATCCTGCAATGATGAAACTGTCTGCTAAACACAGTATCAGTTTTAAAAAGAACATTTTTAATTCCTGCAAAATTAGCTACTAGTTAGCTCAGGAATTTGACCATATGTGTTGTATGCAGTGAATACAATTGAAAAATATGCAGTTCTAAAGAATGGCTGTGGATTTACACCCAATTTTTAAAATCTTGGCATCCAGCTCTTTTAAATGTATATTGAGTATTTTTATGCCACTTTATGTTATTATACTGCTGAGAAGCATCTGTAGCCATCTATTGGATTGTAAATTGTTCTTTCAAAAATTATTTTTAAAATTAAAATTATTAGATGTTTTACTGTATTTTGCAGGTTTGTTTTTTTTTTTCAGTAATTACAGTGTGTTTTATATCACTGAGGAGATTTCCTTTAGAGAGCTAATCATATTTTTCTCCCTTCTATTGGCACGTATAAGAAATACAACAGAAGAAACTGCCTAGGCCATAAACTACCAACTGTTCAAGAATGGCTCAGGGAAGCACCACAAACAATGTTAATTGACAGGGGGAAAAAACATCTAATTTATATGACCTCCAGCAAGAGGATATCACAATTTACAGTGTTGTCCTAGAGGACAATTGAAACTAGTCAGTATAGCTTAAATTTGGAATATCAGCTACTTTAAGGAATTAAGGAATGGCAGACAAGGAATTTTAAATCTCTGTATTCTCTCAGAGATTATTTGGCACATAACTTTATTAAGGAATAGAGAATTCCAAGCATATAGGGACAAATGATTAAATGGTAGAGTGGCAGTAGGATGATCATGTATATCTTCTAGATTTTTGCTGTTAAACAGTCTTTAATTGATGCGTAGTCACGTAATCACCTTAATGTTGTGCTGAGCTCATTAATGTGTCTTCTATCCTTGGCTCTATGGCTTTAGTGTAGCTCAAAGCAGACTGAACTTTTTGCATCTCTGTACAGAACTGCACATCACCTTTCCTCATTTAGCTGTTCAGTTAAGGAGAAAGCAGTGTCAAATAGCATTACAAAAATGATGTGTGTGAGCATGTGTTTGCATACACATTAAGCAGTATGTGTGTGTATATATGTATGCATGTGTGTGTAGACATTTATGTATTAATAGAAAATGCTGAATTAATCTCAATAATAAGAAACCAGATTTTGCTAACTTGCAGACTAATGAGAATCTTTAAAAGGGTTAAGATTTTAAGATGTAACAATAAACTTGTAGTTTGACCTTTGTACAAGGTAGAATGAAAGGCATAAAATGCTTCCTCTCTCATGATTTAATACTGGACTGAATACAGTAATACTAATCGACATTGCTTAAAGGAGATGGTGTGAGTGCTAAGTGCAGTAACATACTGAAGAGTTGAACAGTCTTTGGTTTAGACAGCAATTAGGCAACTGCAAGGTAAGGTGTTATTCATTGGTTCTTCAGGAATTATTAATATAGGCAGATGTGAAGGAGGACCACTCATGAGAAGTAGATCAAACTGTATTATGATTATTCCGTATTTAGAGTATCTTATACCACTGGAAATCTGAATTCATTTTGAAATACCCTATGGCTTTCCAGTGCCATATTCATACTTTGTTTTGTTTTAGACGTATTTCTCTATTGTTTCCATTTTTTTCCCTGGTCGTGGTACTGTTGTTTGTAGAGGCGATGACTGGACACAGAAGGTTTGCTGTATAATATGCTGTGGCTGACTGGTTGTTAGGGACAGGAAGCAACGCTATTGCTGAAAAGGCAAAAGTGGGGATTAAACTTGAAGCAATTAACTGAAGATGGGAGAGGGCACTGAAGTGGATGGGCTGGGGGAGTTGTAAAAGAAAGCAGTCAGCAAACGTCAGAGACTGTAGAGGATCTGTCTGTAAGAAATATGGGATGATGCCATCTGTCTCTGATGTTCTTTGCTTGGTTATTCCCTCTAGGTTCTTGTAACAGAACCTGTGTGGATGAGTGGTGAGGCAGTATGAGTAGCATGCTGGAAGAGATGTGTGATTCCTAGTGTTTGGAAAAAGGCCTCTTGATGCAGACAGTTAGCAGGCTGCCTCATTAGCTTTCTTGCACTCTGCAGTGCTCTAAAGCAGTCCCTTGTTCAGGATAAAGCCTGCTGCGGTGTGTGGGAGCCCCAGCTCCATAATGGCTACAGCATGCAGCTTGGAATTATGAAAAGGCTGTTGTATCCTGGTAGAAGTGCTTGTGCTATACTTTCTGATGTCTCTGCAAACAATACTGACAGTGCTGCTTTTTCATGTGAAAAAGATTGATATCAATTATCAGAGTGAATACGCACAGGATATGTTATGTTCAGCCCACTACTAATGGGTTTTGGATTTATTACACGAATACAATCTGCATATGTGAAAAACGGCTATGTAGAAAAGTCAGCTTTGTTTCTTATTATTTAGAGTATATTAAATGTAAGATTTTTATTTGCTGTTGTTTGGAAAAGAAATATAGCAAGTTGCCCTATTTCAGAATGGTGGATTTATTTTTTGCTTTCCTCTCACCAGGAATGCACTCATTATATAGTCGTAGAAAACTCATGTAACTGCAGTTTACCTATCAGTAAGAAGAGCAATGCTATCATTATTGCAGTCATATTTTATAACTTCATTTGAATTTTGGATGTAAAAATTTCTAAAATTTTACCATCCTCTTTACTTTCTCAAGGAGCAGTTGATTGGATGATCTAAAATTATTTAATTATCAAATAAGTAGTAAAACTGTTTCAATTTGTTATAGGTGGAATATAAATGGTGGTACAAGAATCTTGATAGAATATAGAAGAACATTTTTGCTGCTAAATTCTCATGGAATAATTTATTAATAGAGTTGAATGAATAGTGGATTGCTCAGCTGAATGGCTGAACTGGAAAATCAAGTAAAATCTTGAGAACTGCAACTGTGAATGTGGCTGAACAAAATCTTTCTCTTAAGGTCACCTGCAAACCTTTCTTTACTTTTTTTTCCCCATTCCTTGTTTTAATGTGAATTAGTATCCTCTAATTCAGGTCAGTTTGTAAATGAAGCCTGTTGTTTCAAAATGGAAGGTCTGAAGGTTTAATTCAAAACCAAAATTGATTGTGTGCTTAATTAATTAATTAAATCATTGCTGAGTCAAATCTGAGTGAAATCCCTGAAAATTATTTGCCCCTTCCCAAAGCTTTTTTTTTTAATGAATTTAGTTTTTCTTTCAAGCACTAACAATAATTCTCTCCTGACTTTACATTGACTTTTAGATGCAGTTTCCACTAAGTCACATGATACTGTGAAATGCTGCAGTTGTTCACACTTACATTTTGGAGAGAATAGAATCCTCAGGGCATAAGCTACTCTTTTTACTGCTCAATTGCAGGGTCTGGTTATTATTTTTATTATTATTATTTTTTTGCATGTCTTTGACATTACATAAATAATTAACAGAAATAATTATCTTCACACTTTTTTTTTTTCCCACAAGAGTCCCATTTGTTGAAATATAATTAACAGCTAGCTAATTTGGGCAGAACATTTTCATTTGGAATTGTAAATGATGGTAACCCAGGATTCAGGGAGCTGTTTTGCTCATAGAACCCTGTAGTGCAGGATAGGTTGTAGGGTAACATTTTACTGGTTGCTTTTAAGAATAAGGCCAAATGAATATAAAGTGTGTGAAAATAGAACTGCTTGAGAATTTTGAGCACTAAGGTCTGATGAATTTTTAACTAAGAGACTACATGCAATACAAGATATTCAGTAAATATAAACTATTTCCTTTCTCTTGTTCAAAGTTTTCTGTTGCAAATATGCAACATAAAATTCTCTGAGGGAAGATTCTGAAAGCATAATAAAGCAACTGTCCCTTTAGGCTTAATTATGCCTCTCCGTTCTCTTCCAAGGCTACGATTGCTTCACTTCACAGTTCTATTATCATGTAGTGGGCATGACTACGTGCAGTCTGCAGAAAGCAAAGAGATCTTTCACCCACTTCCCTCATTGTTCTATGGTGACATCTTTGTGTCTGCCTTGATAAGACTGTAGGCAGTGTAACTGTTTTGTTGAATGGTCATTAAACTGTAAAATACTGCTTATTCTCACAAATTTTATTACATTCTGATTGCACAGAGTTTGGCTTGTAACTATAGCTCTATTTTACCAGCTTAACACCTTATCTTTATACCACTTCATTTATTGCAGTTTAATGTCATATATGTCTATCTTAGACTGAAGGAAATATTTAGGATTATTCTTCAAAATTAGCAGTAAGAGTTTTAATAATGAGCGCCTGTTTTAGGTGTACTATTAAGTACTGCTAATTAGTAACAGCTAAGTAGCGTTTAGATATTCTATATGAACTATTCAACAGTGAATAGCATGTGTTCTCGCTTCAGCTCTTTTGTTTTTATTTGAATATCCCTTTAGGACATACTCTGTATGTAATATTCTCAGGGTACAACCCCATCAGCATCCTATTCCTTTGCCATTGCGGTAGCAATTATGTGAGCTCACAAATGGAAAAAGAATTGCTGATAGACTTTTACAAGGGGATGTTGAGGCAGGAAATAATCCCTGAGAGAGATGGTTGCCGTTTGTCAATAAACTAAACTGGTGATCTAAATATGCCACCAAAGTCTGGGTATCGTGTCTGTTAAAAATGATATTACAAGAACACTTTTTATGACAACAAGTAATCATGTTCCTGTGTGGATGGTAACGGTGTAAAAACTGCTTTCCTATATTTTTTGTATCTTGAATTTCACTACCCCAGTAGTGTAGGAAAGCACTATCAAGTGATTACACAACAAAGTTAACATGGGCTTAATTTCTTTCATAAATTACCATGGAAAAGAGACATCTATGCATAATTATGACAAACGTCCCTCTCCTGGTGTGAAATGACATGTTTCAATTGAAACATGGCATCCAAAGCTGTGACATTCAGAAGGTGTAAAAAAAAAAAAAGAAAGCTGCCATCGGAAGCACTTTTTTGTGTCTGGCTCTTTGTGATTTTTCTAGATCTTGCAATTATATCTTTGGTTTTAGGTTGCTATGGCTGCCATAGATTTTGTGACATGAATACGTACAGAAAACACTAGCTATTTCACAGATGGGTTGGAAACAGTTTAATTGTATGTAGCACAAGTAGGTGTTTATCTACTTAACCCAAAAATTGTCTGGGAAAAATAGATGCAAAAAAAACAAGTCATTTACTTGAATGAGGTACTACAGGAAGGAAGAACAAAACTTAATTGCAAAGACTTTTAGCAAATCTTAAATGTCTGTTCTCACTAACTGTTAAGGTGTTTGTCTGTGGCTCATTTGTGTAGGAGACATCTGTGCGGTACAAAAAAAGGGTGTTAGAAAGTGTTGCATGGAGGGTAAAATGATATTACAGACACTGCTAATAGTAAAATGCAAGTGAACATCTCTTAGAGTCCCTTCTGGAAATGCAAGCTATCCATTCTCAATTATATAATTCCATTTGCTTTTAAACTTCATCAGGTATAGATATAGGGGGATGTGATCTAGGATCTTGCTTCACAGTGCCATGGAGAACTTCTGTCACTTGTGGACACTCACATCCCTTCCATGTCCTGTGCTATGCCTCTGTCCAGAAGTACTGAAGCTGTTGAGCTGGGAAGAAGACCAAACTCAGGTGCCAAGCTGCAGTGTTGTTTGTATTTCAGCCATGCTGTAGACCAACACAGAGTGGAGTGCCTGGCACAGGAACTGCTGGGGCTGCTTTAATCAGTTTATCTGGGCACTTTACTTTTAACTGAGATCGGGATCAAAGAAACAATTACACTGAAGATCTTCCTTTTTCTAGGGAGTCCCTCAGTGAACAGTGCTAGTGTGAGGCTCTAGAATTTTTCTAGTGTAAACGTGGAGAATTCTCCTGCTCTTTTTCCTCTTGTTTCTCTACACTTCCATGGAAAAGGTAAAGTGCTCTGAGAAACAATATACTTAAAGCCTTAAATGCAAAAAAAATTCGCTATATGTACTTTATGTGAAAATTTTCATGATTTTTCCTCCCCTCACCGGACACCTAGCACAAAATGAACAGGTTTTATGTCTGATGCATGAACTTCTAAAGGAAAAAAACAACAAAATTTAGCAATACCAAAACCGAGTTCCCAATTTGTCCTTAACTCAGCATCTGCCTCTCTTCACCCTTCTGTTACCTTGGATTGTGTTAACAAATGTACCAAGTCTGAACTTGGCTGAGAACTGCTGGGTTAAACGCAATATCACTGGCAGGGCAAAATGACCAGTGACACCTTAACATGCTGAAATCTTTTTCTAATGTGTTACTGAACACAACAAATTAATTTCTATATAAATATTTATGCACAGCTTAATGTTATACTTTAAGTTCCTACTGTTGCTCACAACAAACAGGCTGCATACATGGTAGTATTTCATAATAGAGACCAGGCTCTCTGTGAATGAAATACTTTTCACCTTTAGGAGATACTGTAAAGCTTAATCATTTACCAATTATAAAGTGTTTTATGTTCTTCAGATGAAATGTGCTATGTAAGTGTAAATTAGTATTATTGACGAGCTTAAGCTGCAAGCTTGAATGCAAATGAGAACCTTCCAAGATAAGAAATACCCATTATTCATCATGAAGGATGACGGGAAAATTAAATACCTTTCAAAGAGGATAGCATAAGCATCAAGTTTAGATGTGAGCTGAATCAAGCACTATTGTTGAGTCAGCTCAAGTCTGTTGTTATCATAACACAGATGTGGACTAAAAATTTAGGAAAAAAACCGTATACAATGGAAGAGAGAGCAACAAGGACACTTATGTCAAGGTGTGTTCATGCCTCTGTTTCATCCTTATTTGTTGGTGGTCTTAGAGAAGTGCAGGTATGTAGAAGAGAGAGATTATAAAATGGTGGCCTATAGCAATGGAAACACACTTCTCAAGTGGTGACCAGGGAAGGTGTGTAAACACCTTGAAGCCTTTTTTTAAATCTTAGAAAATCTTTGTCTCATTTTTCCTGGATTTTGAGGAGTGCAGATGTTCTTCCTTGAGTCTGAAAGCCACTTGAAGGTATTTTGACTACTTGGAAGATTACAGAGAACTCTACTTTGCAAGTTTCCAGTCTTGTCATGTAAATGTGTGTTAGCTATACTTTCATATGCTGATTTCCTTTATTTTACATTCTTTTCCTTATGATGTGTATTTAATAAATAATAAATAATCACTCCAACTAAGAAACATTTAAAATGAGGCTACTTCTACCATGCTAGTCACTTAGACTCTGTATTGAGAAACCAAAATAAAGAAAATTAGTTTGCTGGTACTGAATATGGAAGAACAGAATCATTCTTAACAGAGAAATTTTCTCCTGCAAAGGGAAAAACTAGATCAAATAAAATAAAAATATGGATGGAAGCATTATGCAGCCACTGCTGAATAACTGTGCCTGTGTATGCAGGACTGCTTGAAATGCATGAATCTCAGACAGATCAGCTACCATCCAGCCTGTTTTCCTCTTAGAACCATCCTCTTAAAAGTGGTGTGTTTTTCATCATGGAAATATCCTTTTTCCCAAATACTTCTCACCTCAACCAGCAGCTGTTCTAAGCAAATGACTCTCACTGGATTCAGATGGACATTTGTGTATATGCTGCCAATATGAGGCTCCGTATGTGAATGTTCCTCATTGCTAGAGTTGAATAAATGTATAAGATCCTGTGATTCTCTATTTCTAGGTGTCAGACTAGGGAATAATTAGCACTTTTCCTAAACAACCTTGATTTCTGACATTAGGATAAAACATTTAGTTGATCCTAAGCCAAGATGAAAAGAGTAGGGCTCACAACGTATCTCAGCATTCCCCCTTACAATGAGAGGCTAAGACTAGGTACTTGACCAGGAACTGCTTTTCCCATGAGGACTCAGTGTATTTTGGGGCTTTTTAAAGTGACTGGAGTGGTACAACAGGATTTACCTGTTGCTAACATGGATGTTAGTAATGACCTGACTTCTGCTTCCCATTGCTTAACAAGAAATCTGTTGGCCTTAATGGAGAAAAGCAATCAATTCTGAAGACTGTGAATAACGTTAAAATAGCCTCTAGTTTGAGAAGGCAAAAGTTGTTCTGTCAGTTTGTGTTAAAATTACTTAGTTGCATATGCAAATTCTATTGTGATGAAAATAAAGAGGAGGGAGAGAAAGTATAGATGTTCACATTTAAAATCATACAGAGTTGGATATTTTTTCCAAAGTTTTTGACCTTATATTAATATCCATATAAATGTCCTTACTAAAGCAAAATCAAAAAAAGGCAATTGGAAGATAAGAGGCTAACACTAAGAATGTTATGATGTGAGGACTGCTTTTATGTTTCTGATTCTTTCACATGATGGAATAGTCACTTATACACAACAGTGGCTTTACTTTAAAATCTGAATGTTTATGTTGGAATATAAACTGAATAAAAATACTTAATATATAAACTGAACTGATAATTTAGAGTATCTTAATTTAAAAACTGCTTTTTTTCATTATTCCATACTTGTTAGTGACATTCATATGTCTTATTACAAAAAAAAAAAAAAAAAGACTGTTGAAATAGGTTGCTTGTTCAGATGCTCAATCTAAGTCTTGTTTTAATTTAAGAACAGGTGGTAAGTGGTATCATGTTCAAAAGAATCTTTCTCTGCTGCTATAAAACTGGAATTACTCTCTTCTATTTTACCCATCCCTATATTATTTTTTCATCCAACTGAATTTTCAAAAATGACATTTATCTAAGATGAGGAAAGCAAACCAAAAGTGTGGAATAATGGGAAAGTGTTTATAGGGATCACTATTCTACATAGCACCGAACACTGAAGTTTTAAATCTGCAGCTAATTCCAAAGTGTATGTATGTTAGTGGATTGGTCCCTGCTGGAACAGGCTCAGTCTCAGGGTCAGTCTCTTCTTTTATTGTCCAAGTAGAACTTTGCTGTTTCGAGTTAAAGAGCTCAGAGTCTTGCAGGCATGAGCACAAACAAGTTACACAGGTCTCCCACTGTTACTGTTTTTGTATATAACTAAAAGAATCTGTGTTATTGCGTTTCTACATACATATATCTGAAAATAATTTCTGATCCTATGTATGTAGCCCTGATTAGTTTGTGTATATTGGTCTCCCACATTCAATTTTTTAAAAATATATATTTTAATTATTTGTAGAATTTTGTCTAGTTGATATCAGCACGTCTCAAACACACTGAAATACTGGGTGAAGAGAAAAAGGCATAAACACAGTTCAGTGAAAACCATTGCACCCTAATGAATTCCTGTCATTTTTCATACAAGGACTCTTGGTCAATGTCATAACTAAAAATTTTCTGTTAAGTTTTTCTCTTTATTTGACGTCAGAACATTCAACCATTAATAGGAACTTAGGCTTTGTTTGATCCTTTCTTTTTCTTACATGATCTCTATTTTCATTCTTTTCTAATAGGGTGGTGTCGACCTGAGAAGAATAAAGAATATTCTCTTGTATCTCCGCAATCCTTTTTACTCTCTTAATTCTCACTGCTACAATTCATATTCGAGGTCCAATTACCTTTAAATACTGCAGGAACCTGTCTGTTTCCTTCATTCTACCAACTCTCTTTGGTCTACCCAAATAGCTAATGTATGCTTTAGGATATATTAGCACACAGGAGAGCAACAGCTCTTTGTTGCTGCTCTGTATTTCCTTTAGCTGCTATCTTACCTTTCATTTTTCCTTACTGCCATTTTGCAAACAGTATAATTGTTAGCAGCAGTATTGAAGAAGATCTGCCTGTGACCTGCATTAAGCTTAGGCAAAACTGTATGTGTGGGAAATTGATGTCAGTCAGCTGCCCAAGCAAGATTAAGGGATGCTGTGAGAGGGGGTGGTATGAGATGATAAGCAGAGAAGAGCTTAGGTATGTTGCCACAGCCTAAAAAAACAGTGCTGCGTGAATAAAGACTGGCGTGTACATCTAACCATCTAATATTCATCTTTCTTGATAGACCCTTCACAGACTTTTGTGCCCAAAAGTTCTGTACTCTTCTTAATTTTGTCAAAATCCCTGCAGTAAGCAGACAAGTGGCATATGACTTTCTTGCCTCTCTTCTTTTCTCTCTCCTAATTCCCTTTGCCTGCTCTATCGCAGGGCAAATGCTAATGAACTCATTTGGTATTCATGAGAATGTCAATACCTGTCTATCAGTACAAGTTTCATTGAAATTCAGATACACACCTTGGAACATTCAAGAATTATATTAAATTCTGCAAGCGGTCAACTCTTCATAAGTTAATTAGTAATAGACTTTTTGAAGTCAGATTCTTGTCTGTTGTAAATCATTAACAGCCAATGGACTTCTACAGATCAGGCCAATTGCTTGTATTAAGATCTTGGCATATGTTGTTAAAATGAGCCTCCGTTACATACAGGATTAATTACTACTTAAAGGGGAAAAGGACACAAAGTAGAAGTGTAGTTGATATAATTCTGGCTGCTGGAGGTTGAAATTTATTAGGAAGCTGGAGCAGATGTTGAATTGCCGCTCCATGTCTGTCCTTTTTTCAGAAAAACACAACAAAATAGTGTACATGAAAGTGATACCACAGAGGTAACTTTGTTCATAATTTTGACACTACAGAATGCCACTTTGAGTTCCATAGCATAAAATGGGGTGGAGCCTTGATAACACAAAAACACAATGAGAACCTTTGGTGTTCTAACAGGAATTTTTTTTTAAACATGAAATCGTGGGCTTCTTCATTGTTTTTGGGAACTAAATTGAAGAAACAGCAGGGAATGTCTTCTCATGTGCTTAAGGGATTGACTGTGCTTACTTTCCATTAATGCTACCCCGGATATCCACCTTTCAGTTTATTCTGAGAAAATTGTGTAGTGCTTAAGATATTTGATATTGTATCTCCATTCTTGTGCTGTTTCATCTCCAGCTATATCCATAGTTTATCAAACCAAAGATAGCTCAAGCCTGTGTGGGTTCTTATCTTCTCTCAGCAGGACTTTTCAGAACAATTTTGGTTTAAGAGACAGTCCTGATTGTATTAAACTATCTTTAAAAACAAACATATCTACCATGTGCTCATTCACAGTAATAGCTTAATGAAGGATCAAAAAGCTGTAATTTTTACTGTAGATGTACTTTCCTTCCGACTGAACTAACTCTGCTGTCAGTTATGAAGCCGAGCCATAAATTTTTATCTTTCTTCACTTTGTTATGTATACTGGCTTGATGAAGGTAGACGTGCATTATTCTGCACTGACAAGTGCACAATCCTTTAGGTTATGCCTTTAAACATGAATGTATGACAGGGAAAATCCTAATGCCTGCATATTGGCTGTCACGTTGAATGAGATTAGGCACTGATGTTTTTAAAGTAAACACAGTTTCTATCAGATAGGTCTCTGAGGTCCTGTAGATCTACCTAATATATCCCCCTTGCCTTTAACAGCAGCGCAGCAGCAGGCTTTTATTTTTATCAGCAAGCCAGTTTACCTTGTGATACAATCTAGATGTTAATGTAGTTTGTGTGATGTTGAGCTCAGCCTGCCTTAAATATTATCTGTCTTTACATCTATCAACAAATATGTTCAGAAACCATTTTTATGTAATCACAGAATTATGCTGTGACTGGAGGGATCCTCAGGAAGTCTTTAGCCTAAATTCACACTCAAAGCAAGCCAGCTGTCAGACCTGATCTCCAAAAATGCTACTGAAAATCTTTTTGACCTCAGCTTTCTAGAAGCCTTTGGATAAGGCAAGTTTGTAAGTTGTTTAAGCAGAGGTTTCTGGTTTTTTTTTCAGGGCACTTAAGGAATTTTGATGCCTCAGTGATCATCTATGGATTCTACAATGTTTTTAGCGCAGTATCCAATCACTGATTCTCAAGATTTCTACAATAACTGAATTAAAGTTATTTCAAGCCTTAGAGTGAGAATTATTACCATATGCTATAAATATCCAGTTTTACAATAGGAAATTTTAATTATTTATAATCAACAAATATTAATTCTTCCTCTGCTTAAGAATTTTTGTTATTTGCAGTAGTGTTTTTCTTTCAGTCATTCCCCAAGTGTTTCTTTTGACTATCTTTGTCCAACTGAGGGTAGTATTACAGCTCTTAAGGATACCATGACAGTAATGTCTCTCAAGCGTCTTTTCTAGCCTCAGTATACTAAGAGAATATATATTGAAGTAAGTAATAATTCTCTCTTGCCATTCCACAATTGAATATGCAACGAAAAGCTAATATATGGACATCCCACATAGATGATCTCTGCAACACCTTCCAAGGATAGTTTGTATAATCATATTGGGATGCAGTATGAAATGTAGCTGTGGTATTTTATTGGATTTCTATAAACTTGATGCAGCAGGAACAAATGCAGTCTGGCTTAATAAGTTAATAAATATTTTTAAATGACTCCTTCTTGTGTTTTACAATGTAGTATGTCATTAAAATAAATGGATAAGGAAAAAGTCAGTGGGGTAATCTAAGTAGATGCTGCTTAGATTATTGTTTTTTAATGTTGAATGTAATATTTCTAGAATACTTTTAGCTATTAAATGCAAGTGGATTGTTTAGGCCATGAACTAGTTTTAGTGCATGAGTTCACAGACTTTGTACTATTCAGACCATATCAAGAGTACATACAATCTGTAAATGATACATGTAGAGCTATGAATGTCTGTATGATACCAATGAGGGAATATCAGTTGTGCGAACAAACGTTTGAATTCCTTTTTAGTTGTGCATATCGTTTGCTTTGCATCTCTGCTTTGGGATGCATATGTTCTACTCTGAATGTCACAGGATTTTTGGCTTCAGCTGGGTTGTACCACGTGTCCTTCAGCTCTGTAGAATTCATCAGGCCTGATCTTTCACGTGTAAGATGTTTTTCATGAAAACAGAGGTTTTTGAAAGTATAACGCCACTGAAGTGTTATAGATTTCACTGCAAATACTGCAAATATGAAAATGATATCTTTTGGAGTGATGTTCCACTTCTGGGAAATATAGATTCCCTGGTGACTTGAGATTTTTGTTTCCATACCACTGGGAAGACTGTTCTAAAACAACTTCTAATAACAAGTGAGATTATTCTTTATGAACCTGAGTTTTTCTTAATTTTATAGAGCATACATTACCTAAGGGTAACGCTGTAACTTGTAATCAGCCTTTGTCTGGGAGAATTACTGAGAAAATGGAGTTTGAAAGACAGTTGATGGCTGCACATAAAACTTATACAGGATGTTCTTTTATAGTGATTTTTTGTGCAAATGTCTAAAAATCTGCTCTTGTATTAAGCAATTTAGTTCACGTTTTACTCTTTGGTTAAAATGATTCCAGTTTAGATCTGCAGAGCTAGTAACTTCCTGTTCTAGAAATGTTTATGTACTTTCAAGGATATACATCTTCTCAGACAGAAGAAGGGTGAGATCTTTGGAATTCATGTGAGTGAAATAACTTAATATGCATTGGTGGAATGGGAGAAGTGGAAGCTTCAAGAGAAAGACAGATAGAGCAGGGAGTGCTTCAGCTGGATTTACAAATTGAACTGTAAACATCAACAGTATCTCTGACATCAGCATTACCATGTCACAGCTCAACAGCCTGAGCTAAAGTTCATTTTGTCTGATTTGTCTAAGAATTCTTCCTGTGTCTTCCACATATAAATCACTTTCTCTCAGTTTTCTTTTCTTCATGTGTTGTTAATTCAGACAATGTTAATGTTATTGAAAAAGCAAATGCCACCAAGACTTTTTGATCAGTTCTGATAATAGTATTAGTTTGAATAGTTCAACAGGCACTTAGAATTTAAACACTGATATTCTGCACAAATGCATTATATTAAAGGGATACTTAATAGAGCTATGAATATTTCTAAAAGACATAAATTCTGCACATGCACATTTTGGAAACTGGGGACTGCAAACCACCCTAGTTTCATAATTGCAAACACTTCCAATAAACTCACCTTTTTTTTCCCCAAACTTTTTCAATTAAATTCATTTTCCTGTGTTATTCACAGCAGCTGAAACAGCACGGATGTGTTTTTCCTAGATTTTTCTTCCCTACGTTTTAGTTCTCTAATGTCTCTGACAGTTTTAGCCATGCACACTACATAATCCATTGTAGAGTTCAAAGCTGCTGCAAACTAATCCACTGTTGATGCATTACTTCGTTTAATTTCATTTTCAGTCCATTGTCCTTCTATAGTTTACTAGTTTGCTGTAAACCTTGTGAAAATTGCTGTATAGTATTTTACCAGCTCTTAATTCATCAAGTACACTTTCCAGATTATTTTTTTTATACAACAGTTTCTAGTGTTAACCTGAGCTAGTATGCCACTCACTTTTCTTTCCTTTGCATCCTTATTTAGTTGAAAAATCACATTTCTATAGGGAACTAGAGAAGCATAAAATTTAGTTTTTCTGAATTCATGCATACCATTGATACGATAACATTCAGTGCGTATTTGCTTGATACTATTTTATATATGTAGCAAAGAATCAAAAGTTATCCTATTATCTGCTCTGATTGATTAGGTCTATATATAGAGCCAGTGTATGGATTTATGCAGATTTTTATGAATTGCTCCGGACTGCAGGCCTGACTGCCTCATGTATATTTTAGGGATCAGCAATAGTAAATACAGTCTGTATCCCCATAAAGTGAATATCTTCCAAATCTTCCAAATTTCTAAGGTATTTAAGAAGTGTGAATTCCTTGAAAAGACAATAGGAGAAATAGTTTCTGTGGCATGCTTTCTGAGAATAAGCTGTTTTTCGTGTGGTGTTCTGCTAGCAAATGAAACTGCACAAGAATGGTGATTTTACCATCATGAAACTTTCTTGGTTTTGAATCCCATTCCATCCTGACTTTGAAGTAAAGCTGCAGCCTAAAAAAAATAATTCCTATCATGTCTTTCCTGAAAATAGGTAAAATAAGTTTGATACAGAGCAATTAGTCTTTTGTTTGACTTAAGAAGGAGGGAAATTAAGAGAGTTTGCCATCCATGAGTAGCTTATTTTCATCTTAATCTACTCCTATTTATGAGCCAGAGTTTTGTGTGACTTCAAACTGTCTTTGTAAGAGAGAAGCACTTCCCATCAGAGTCCAAGCATTCAAAACTTTGATTTTTATGGTGCTAATAGGATAACAAGCTATGCATATGCACACTGCCAGTGCAAAGCCTGCAGCAGACAAGAATTGTCTATATTTAAGATGTAGCTAAGACTTCACTACAAAAAAAATATTTGTCAGAGTTATGTAATCGCTTGATTACACCATATAATTATCAGGAGAAATAAGATCAGGTAGCTTTTATTTGTCAACATAGGGTTACAAGTCATAAATTTGCAATTATTTTGTCAAAAAAACAGTTTTTTTTGTTATGTCCTTCACTGTTGGAGGTTAGGCAACACTATTTAGACTGACATTTTGTTGCCATTATAGACAGGTAACATCCACTCTGCTGTTGAATGATTGTGATGTGCCATAAGTAGGCAGAATAAGAAGAATAATTTCATTAGAGGGGAGAAAACATCATTTTTCTGTATTTTTATTACAGCACTACTTATTATTAATAATATTACTATTTCATGACACTGTTTCACAGATCTAATAGTGCCCTCAGCAGGGACTCCAATGTGTATATTGCAGAAGTTATTCAAATTAAGTCTGAAACGTGATCAGTAATTCAAACTGATTTAAACTTCATAATGATTTCTGTCCTCAGAAAATTCTTTTTAGTACGGAGGATATGAAGGTGGGATTAAATTTAAATTAAAGTGCTATTAAAAAGCCCATGTTTGTAAGCCAGAGATATTGCACAGAGAAGGGAACACAGACATATAGTAAGATCAGGCAGATCTAAACAACCGTTGGTATTTATTTTCCTTTTTTTTTTAGCATTAAATCTAAGATCAAATTTTGAGTTTCATTATTTGAATAAGAGATTAGATTTCACACATTTGTTATTTGCAATATTCAAGACAATCCAGTTTAACGTATTTGAAGTGAGGTGCCAGTGGACAGCACAGATCTTCAGAATTTAAATGTTAGCACTTAGATTCTTGAATAGCTGTGAATTTCCACTGTCCCTTCACTTTAATCCTTGTTTTGTTTGCATTTATGGGATTTTTTTGTTTCTTTTCTAAAATCAGCCTAAGTCTAATGCTAGAAACACTCATGCTATTGTTGGTTTAGTAGAGATGAGTATTTACCAGAATGTTCATTGTGTGGAGACAGCATAACATATCCAAATGAAATATTAAATGAATTTGTTCCTTCTGAGTTCACATCTGTTTGGGGTTTATTTCTGGAAAACATATACCTAATGAATTCATTGTTAGAAAAATCCAAAAACTTAATTTCAACAAATGAAATACCAAATAATTCTGAAAAGAAATCATACCTTTGGAACTTTATCTTGCCTAAAATTAAAATCCAAGTGCACTGTGCAACCATAGAGTTCAATGAACATAACTCACATTGCAAATAGCAATTAACTGCTCATGAACGAGAAACATAAAATTATTCAGCAGCATAATTTGTGATTAATTCGTGATTTTTTTTTAAATGTTGATCTATTTAAAAATAAATCCAAAACACTAAGGGAGGTAGATTCAGGGATGGTATCTGTAATGTACCATGTTCTGTATAGATTAATGATAGTATAGATCAATAAAATATGTAAAATTCAACTCATTTTGTCGTTCATTAAAAGATGTGCTAATCACTTGTAGATCAGCAAAAGAAAGATATGGAGCTGTCGGAGTGCAGTGAGGAGGGTCATGAGATTTCTCAAACGGCTGGAGCACCTCTCCTATTAATAAAGGCTGAGAGAGTTGGGTTTGTTTGGACAAGGAAAGGCTCTGGAGAGACCTCATTGATTCCTTCTGGTACCTGAGGGGAGCTTACAAGCAGGAGGCAGACTGACTTTTTCTATGGGCAGACAGTGACAGGACAAGGGGTAATGGCTTTAAACTAGAAGAGGGGAGATTTTGGCTAAATGTTAGGAAGAAATTCTTTACTCAGAAGGCAGCGAGGCCCTGGCACAGGCTGCCCAGAGAAGCTGTGGATGTCTTATTCCTGGAGGTGCTCAAGGCCACATTGGAAGGGGTCCTGGGCAGCCTGATCTGGTGGGTGGCAACTCTGCCCCAAGGCAGGAGAGTTGGAATTTTTTGACTGTTAAGATCCCTTCCATCCTAGGCCATTCTGTGATTGTATTAATCCATAAAGTAATGAGGTATCTGCAGTTTTTCTTATTATTCTGACTTGGAACTGTAAACTATTTTTGTTACACTGTTGATCTGGCCCTCAGATGTACTATCCAATCCATTTTCATCTTGGGTGCAAATGTGTGACCTACACTGACACTGAAAGAAGGTATCCTACTTTTCTTTTACTTCGTTTACCTGTACTTTTATTGAATCACTATAAGTCATCCTGGGGAACAGAGGCTGTGGTATGAGTAGGATGAAACTCCTAATGAAACTGAACCCTAACCAATAACAGACAACCAAACAAACCCGTACCTAACGCTCCTCCTTCCTTCCCTCCTCTAATTTTTTAATACAACTAATGTATTCAAAAAGCACAGCTGCAGCATCAGGGAAATAAACTAATCCATGACTTACATTCTCAGCTATACCAAGTGATAATACTGAAGAGGGTCGGGCACCTCTATTTCTGTTCAAGTCTAAAACTGTATCTGTCACTCCACGTAGTTCAAAAAGCAGCAGACTCTTCTCCTATTATAAGTAATCCCCCTGATAAAATTTCATAACAACTGAAAATTATAACTCTATAATTTAATTTTATATTTATATATTTTAAATGTAAACAATATAGATATACAAATACTTCTATATTGTTTTATTTTTATCTTAATATAAAATTTATGTTGTATTTATATGTACAAATAAAAGTGCGTATATATTTGGTAATTTATGTAAATAGAAAAATGTAAAACAAGGCTTTCTGATAGATTCCTGGCATATGGCAATAGGGAAGAATAATCATTGATACAGAATCATAGAATCACAAAGGTTAGAAAAGACCTACAAGATCATCCAGTCCAACCATCCACCTATCACCAACATTTCTCACTAAACCATGTCTCTCAACACAACGTCTAAACATTCCTTGTACACCTCCAGGGTTGGTGACTCCACCACCTCCGTGGGCAGCCCATTCCAGTGCCTGACCACACTTTTGGAAAAGTAGTATTTCCTAATGTCCAGCCTGAATCTCCCATGGCGCAACTTGAGGCCATTCCCTCTAGTCCTGTTGCTAGTTACATGAGAGAACAGGCTGACCCCCAGCTCACTACAACCTCCCTTCAGGTAGCTATAGAGAGCGATAAGGTCTCCCCTGAGCCTCCTCTTCTCCAGACTGAACAATCCCAGCTCCCTCAGCTACTCCTCAAAAGGCCTGTGCTCCAGACCCCTCACCAGTTTAGTTGCCCTTCTCTGGACATGCTCCAGGGCCTCGATTTTTCACCTCCACTAGCTGCCCTACACGATCCAAAAGATTGTAATTTCACTTAAATCTCAACCAATGTAATTTAGGCTTAAATTGTCTGTTCTAGTCTCCCTTTCTCTGATTATAATAAAAATCCAAAAGGCTTGAAACACAGAGCAGTTTTTGTCTGTTAAGATGGTTAGCAGAGAATTATCAGGGAGTGTTCGTCTGGTGTCTTTTAACACAGGTTATCATGTGAGACTACTTGCACTGAAAACCAAAAAAAATTTGAAGATACATATGCCATTACGGACAGAAGAAGTTCATTTCTGTGATGTGAAAGATTGTTCTTTGATTGTCAGAAGAGTGCTGGTTGCTGCAATAAAACAAAACCTTTCTAAATTAGAATTGCTGAGAATCTCTAAGGTTCTTACCTCAAAACTGATTGTGGTTTATCATTGCTACTGGAAGTTGTAACTAGCAGATGACTTGTGAAAGCAGATCCACACTGACTATTTTAGCAGGAGGTTTTCAAATGAAAACAACCACGGAGCAGTTCTCAAGTAGAGGCTAAGAGTGAGTCAATTTAAATTCTCCTCCGTTCTTGTGACTGGGACTGCGTATTGCCCCACCCGATTGGCTAAGAAATAGACACCTTGATACTAGATATTGCTCTGCCCCTAAGTAGAAAAATGTAAGTAAAACAACTATTGCTGGTCCCTATAAAGCCACTCCCAGGATGATGTTTCACAGCCATCTACCTTGACATCCAATGGGAAGTCAAGTGGTTAGTTCTTGTCAAAAGAGTGTATCAACTGTAGTGTTCTTTTAAAAGTGAACTGGAAAGAATTTGTTAGATTAGTTAAGTTTAGCCTGCGATATGACACCTCCTCTTATTAAATAATCATTCAAATATACATTTTGAAAATAAGTGATGGTTAAAGTAATTTAAGAGAGTAAGATCCTGAAGGCCACACAATTTGGGAAGAAGCTGATAGTAAGTTTATTTATATTCAGGTGAGAGGTAAGGTTAGCAAGCTATGTACACTGGTCCACATTGTTGTCATTCCATGTATGTTTTTTTTTTTTAAAATCATTGTTACTCTATTGATTTCAAGAATACTTACTTGCATCCATATAGAATTGTACTGAAGAAAACCAGATTAATAGGATGTGAGACTTCATCCTTTAAGTGCTTTTGGAAATAAAAAAATATCTTTTTTTAGACTTGTTATATAAATAAAAGATCATATAGAATTATAAAAAAGTATATATAATACAAAGCATGTAGTATATTTCATATATATGCATTTCTTATCAGCTTTAGTATGTCTTCAGCGCTGAAATTAAGTGCATTTTTATAACACAGCATCAGTTTTTGAATGTTATATCTCAATATGCATTATAACTAGCGTTAAGGCTACCCTTAGGCATATGTATGATATCTTCTCTGAGCTAACCATTTAGATGTATTGTACAGGATAGACAGATTGTTAAAAGTAATCAAGAAATGATGGGTTTGGGATTTGTATCCAGCTATACTGACGAAGAAATTCTAAAGGAGTATAACTATGTGTGATGGCCCAAAGACTCGAGTATATTCTTAATTTAGAGAACATATGTAAATAAGAGGGGACCTAGGTAATGAATGAAAAGCCTAAGGAAATCATTGATTTATGTACTTAGCTCACCTTGTTCTTACTGAATATTTAAGGTAGAGAATTTAAATTTTTAATGAATTCCTATCTCTAACATGCTAGCCTGGAATAATGGCCATCTGAACGGTAAAAAAAAAAATGAGAAAACATGTATATTCTAACTTAAAAATCAGAATGTTTCCTGACAATGTTAACAAGATTGTGTTGAAACCACCAAACAAATTTAAGGAAGGAAATTGAGACTAATGTGAGAATGTTATTTGGAAAGATCTTTCTGTATACTGGGTTTTAGGGCTTGTGTTTTTAATTCCTTCTTCTATTTTTATTTCTGTCACTTTCATTCTTCCTTTCTGCCACTTGCTTTTTATCAATTTACTTTCCTTCCCTCTGGCTCCTCTTTGCACTGCTTTGTTTTCTCCCATTACCTGTTTTGTTTTTTTTTTTAATTTAATTTTTTTGTCCTTGCCTGTCTCTTTCTTGAGTCTGCTCTTCAACCTCCTCTTCTTTTTCCTGCTTTTGTTCAGGAACTACTCTCAAACAATAACTTACTGCTTAATCTTACCTAAGTCATAAGAACAGAGGGAAAATGAGGGGATTTCATAATTTTTTTTTCTTTTTTAAATCAAAAGAAAACCAACTAACCCCCTCAAAAAAATTGCACACTTTAAAGTGGCTGCTAAAGAACAATTTGAAAGGAGAGAATAATACTCGGTTTCCTTTTGTGTATTTAAATGTTACCTTTGAGGATTTGTGTAATTGCATTGTCAGAAGAACTAGGAAATTTATGCTAGGAATCAGTACAGTAGTGCAAAGACTTGCATTGGCAATGCTTTTATCTTTGCTTGCTGGTCAGAATTCCATAGTTAATATGATGAGGAAATAGGCCCAGCACCAGGTGGCTTAAGCTGCTAGACTGTTTGCTGCTCTGGTGTATTTTAAGATCTCAGAATAGTTCCAATATGATATGGATAGCTCCAGGCACACAATCTCATTTTCTTTGGGAATATCCAAGGCACTATTAGGAAGCTCGTGCAGTCTGTACTTTCATTAAAGGAAGACCAACTAATCCATAGAAGATTAGTGAGGCATTGACAAAACTGGGCCTGACTCACTTTGTGTGTCATGATAAAAACAAAATTCCCACAAACCCTCACAACAGTATTCTCTAATGCGATAGAAGGAATTTACAGCAGATGGGCACTTACTATTCTGTGACTGTATCATTTTCAGTCTGGTGCTAGAATTCTGAAAGTCAGACTCATTCTTTTCTCATTGTCAAACCATTGCCTTAGACAAATGGAAGTAGTGAAATACTGGAAATGAGTCACTCAGCACAGAAGTGCTAAATCTACAACAAATTATGGACAATGAGATGCCACTGTGTCTATGGGCTACTTTTCTTTGCTGCCATTCTGATTCCTCTTGTTTTGACATTCTTCCCACTTCTGTGTTTTCTGCCAATTTTCTAAATGTAATTTGAAGAACAAAAACAAACAAAACAAAATAACCATTTATCTGAAGAATGAATTACACATACCTAGTTCGCAACCGAAATCCTGACTATATGGCAACTTCTTTTCCCACAGGAGTCTTTGAACCTTGTTTAGAAGATCGCAAAAGAACCAGGTTAATGAGATAACATTTCTGCCTTAACCAGTAACATAGCCTCAAAAATCTGATCAATTTTCCTGCAGTTTGTTACTGGAGGGAAAAATGCCGGTTGCAAGGTCTGCAAGGAATACATTTGTTCTACCATTAAAATGGCACTGAGAAGCCTAGCTGAGACTATATCATCATTATATGTGTCTTGGTTGCCTATATTTTGTAAACATATAGGTATCTACATATATCATCTAAGTAAAAATACCTACACAAATAGAATACGTTCATACTTCCTAGAACCAGCGATGATCCTAGCGAGCGCTGCAGGGTGTGGAGTTCAGTAACTATTCATTAGTGTGTCTTCCAGCTTAATAACTATGCTGTGCAACACTTTTACTTCTGACATAGCTTTATAAAATCCAGAAAATTTAAGTATGTGTCTTCAGTCTCCTTTGCCTCTCACAGCCTGAGTAGCATATTTTGCTACTGTGCCTGACATGCTAGTCCCTGCTATATATCAAATTTATTCACTGTGTAGAAATGCTGCTTGGCAAAAATATGGGCAGTTAGATCCACAAATATGTGGTTGGCTGAATTCTATTTTTGCAAATCGCTCTTTCTGATATCTTGAATATAAACTTTTTTGCATGCAAAGTACTGGAGGAATATAGATATTTAAGCTGAACTCGTATGTGTTTATTTCAGGGGAAAAAAACCTCACGTATTTAAAAAAAAAATTCTTCCCCACTCTGTCCTCTGGGCACTGACTTACTATTTTTTTCCCTGCAGACATGCTTGTAAACAAACTGTTTATTGTTAGTGTGTTGCTTTACTTTTTTTTTCTTTTTTTTTCATGGAGATAGACTGCAATATTTAAGTTCAGTTCACTGGCTTAGAAAACCTTCGAGTTTTTTAGCACAGAATTAACAAGTCCACGTGACTGAGATGTTCAGTCAACACAACAAAGAATATTTTGAGCTTCTGTGTAATGTAAGAATGAAGTGGAAGATTTAAGTATACAATCAACGTTCAGTGATGAAGACTAATTGATCAGAAGTCTATTCATACATTCTGTATCAGCAGATAACATTAAATTAATATGTCAAATGCAAATAATACTACTTTATTACATGCATCAGCTGTTTAAGCTCTAAGATGTGGTTAGGTATGACTACAAAGATTTTATCAAAAATCAGTATGGCATGTAAATGCCATAAGTCTTGGAAAATTAACATTGATGTCTGGCTTTCACAGA
Organism: Numida meleagris; assembly: GCF_002078875.1. Taxonomy (NCBI): domain Eukaryota; kingdom Metazoa; phylum Chordata; class Aves; order Galliformes; family Numididae; genus Numida; species Numida meleagris. The sequence goes on from NC_034413.1 coordinate 24,970,552, forward strand.
GGAAAGTGGGGACAAATGTGATCAATAAAAGACCATTTTGTTTCAATGCTTTTTAAAAATTAAGTAGAGAGCAATAGAGGGGTTTCTGTACCGAGGCAGCGGTCATTGAATGACAAATGCTGTGAAACAGGAGCTAAAAGGAACTGAACAGTGGGGGAAAACTTTGCAAAAGGAAGGAAAGCAAAAAAACAGTAAAGGATATCAGTATAAAAATATTCAAGATTATTCTGAGCTTTAGAATTAATGATTGGTTTTTTTTTCCCTGTTTAGGGTGTAGGCTCTGTTGAATTGAGAATTTCATTATTAAGATAACAAGTATGAAACAAAAAGATATGCAGATGATAGTGAAAACTTAATGGTTCAGAATATCAGTACAGGTGGACTAGTAGACCTGTCAATGTCTTCCCCTTTGCACAAGGGAGGGGCTCCTGTTATATACTTGAAAATGATAAAAATATTTCATTGCACAGATTGAACATAAATGTGTGAGAACCAATGCTTTCCTTTTCTAGTTAATGAAGAAAATACTTTGTTATTACTACAGATGCTTAGCTTGTGTTAGGGAAATTTAAAATATTAATTATTCTAATTGGTTGGACATTTTTCATATTTTTTTCCTTTTACTGTTTTATGAAGGCCTGTCTGACATAATTAGCTAGAATGATATAAACATTTGAATTTCCATTTCAATATATCAATATGTAGATCATGAAATATGGCTTAGGGTACAACCAGGTTCTGCTGCTGTTGTCTGTTTTCTGTTTCTCCAGGAAGTTCCTCTTTGGTAATTTCTTCTTTTCTCCCCCTCTATTTTTTTTCTATATACTCCTTGGTGGTGAGATCCTTTTTGTTCCTACCACCCCCCAGTCCTCATGGTAGCATGTCTGTAACAGCAGATACTTTGACTTAATTCTTCACATAGATCCAAGATATTTCCTTCTCTTCTGAGTAAGATTAGAGATTTAAAAAAAAATCATAAATCAGTCTGAGAAATCTTGGCATTTGGTAATCCACAGAAATGTAGTATTTTTTGTGAGCATTTGCTTTTTGAAAGTATTTCAAAGTCTGTCTATATTGTTGGTGGATTTCCAACTCCTAAACCCATATGCTAAGATGGGAAACGACATTCGAGTTGAAGATTATATTTTTTTTAATAGGATGTTGAATCCTGATGTATGTATGTGTATATATTTCTTTCTATATAGGTTTGATAATGTCTTTGAATTTATTCCTTTCTATGACTTTTCACATTATATTTCAGTGAAGTTGTGGGTTATGGTTAAGACCTGTCTCTCACTTCAAAACTAAGAACAGCATCTTTTTAGATACTAGACAAATCTTTTGAGATTTCCTTTCATGACAGTTGAATTCTCGGAAGAGCTGTAGTTTCAGTGGATTCTCATTCTAAAGTAGCATTGTGTCTTTGTGCCAGGTTGTTGCAACCTTATCACTGAAGGCAATGAAAAGCAGAAGAGATGAGATAACACATTCTTTTCTGACACTGTTATCTATGCTAGCCTTTTTAATTCTTTCTGCTTATACTTCTTTATTACTGAGCTGAAAAACCTTAACAAAGTTAATCCTTTTTAATAATCTGCTATTCTTCAAGATATTGAAAAGTCTTCATATTTTTCTATAGCTGTAAATGATGAGACTTTACTACATCTCTTCACATAGTATGTGCTACACTTCTGTTAGCTTGGAAGTGCTGTCCCTTCCTGCACAGCTTCATGATGAGCTTAAATAGAGTTTACTTGATTCAGTTGGCTGAAAAAGGAAAGAAAAGAAAAAATGATGCTTGAAAGTCCACTGCTGGCTCTGGATTCGAAGAAAGGTAGTCAGAAATGTTAAACTAATCAGTAAGCATGAAGCAAATAGGTGGGAACTGGTGAATTCTCTGGACAGAGAAATAGTTCAGGATTTGATAGTGAGCAAAAATCAAAATTCACAGGAAAGCCTTTTGTTACAGGTGAATCTTCTAATCATCTTATTGCAATGGGATGAGCTGTGTTCCCAAAAGAAACCCATTGAGAACATGGTTTTCCTTTACAACTGTAGTGGAAATACAAGTCATAACTTGAACTTTGCTCCTGGTTGGAGCTCCTGGTCGGAAGGCAGGGCCAACCTTGGGAGCTCAGGTGCGACAATGCACCTGAGTGACTGGAAAATGTGGAGCTGGGATCCACCCCTTCCCAGGCTACGTTTAAGGTTGGTAGGGTAGTTGAGGATTTCTTCTTTTCTGGAGATCCTTGCCTACCTGAGGATGTTACAGGCCTTCCAAAGGTAAGCATTTTCTTTCTTTTATTTCTGTGCCTGCTGCTAGATCTAAGTAGATCCTCCTTACTTGTTGTAGTCTAAGACCTTGCTGCTCTGCTATCTTGTTACACATTCTGTTGCGTTGCAACATGATCTATCCTCAAACCATGAGAAGGGTCTCGAATGCATCTGTGAGTATATTTACATGCCATTTAACCTGGAAGAAAGTGTATAGGACACTTACAAGCTTTTAATAATAATTAAAATCTTGATTTTACTCTGTTGTGTGGACAGCAGACAATGACATTTTCAAACTGTTTTCACCATTGTCTTCTGAGTTCTACTGAAATCTTTATTGACTTTTCAGTGATTGTGTCCAAAGTCTCATAAGAATTACATTTTTAATTCAGATCAGTAGAGAACAGAAAAAAATGATTTTTACATCAAAGCAATTGAGAGCGTCATTCTCATGTATTCAGATTTTTAATGTAATTGCCCTGAAATACAAGTTAAAATCATGTGCAGAGCAAAATATGCTTAATAGGCAACTTCAAACTCCTTTCCATCCCTTTGGATTTAACAACCATTTTCAAGAACACTAAGTCAGGATATGCAATTTAGTTCCATTTGACCAGAAACACAAGCAGAAATTATTTTGAGAACGCGTTGTTCAATTAATGTTTAAGAATACTGAGATTCAGCATGGAAATTCTAGATGTGTGAAGAGCATTAACTGAGCCCATTGCTGTCATTGCTACTCTTGTATACAAGCTCTTCAGTAAAAACAAAAACAACAAACTATTTTCAACTAAAATGTAGTAGATATTAATGAATGAGAAAGGAATATTAAATACAAAAATCTCAAGTCAAGTTGAAAGGCTTTATCACTATTCATCTCTTGGAGCAGAATGTCACACTTGCACTGATGCTGAAGATAGGATCAATGTAAAAAATGTAATGAAGCAATAGAATGCAACACAGAAAATAAATGTTTCTATAAATTATTCACAACATTTATTAAAATGCTGGTAAATCTGGTACATTTCAGGTTTTTCTGAAGGTTTCTGTTAAGGTTTCTTCTAAAAAATTCATAGAAAATCTAATTGATGGATTTTTTTTTTCCTCAGTTTTGGTAACAAGCTTGTGTTCAGTAGTTCAGACCCAAACAAGCTTGAGAAGTATACTCCACAAAGGTTTTGTTCACCTGATTTGGAGAAGCAATTTCAGTTCTGCAAGCACCTGATCATGTGAAAGGAAAAATATGAAGGAGAACAAAGCCACGGTATAGGTGGTACTATGAGAAAATAAGATTCCTTGAATGAAGTAGTTATTTGCTATAGTTTCTTTCCTTTGGTCAAATGTTCCAGAAATATACATTTGAAAGAAGTAGCAATTTTTACTTCATTTCGGTTATGTACCTTACCAGTTTGAACACTTAAAGAATTATTACATATCCTTCAGTGGTATTTCACAAATTGCAACTTTTTTGCAACATATAGTTCTTCAGAATAATTAAACTCTTCAATTTCTAGTACTAAAGAAACTTTGTTCTGTCTGAAACTTGAACATTTCCAGAGTAAACAAACTGGTAAAGTCTAAAACCTGCGTATCATAGAATGACCTAGGTTGGAAGGGACCTTAAAGACCAACCTGTTCCAACCTCTCTGCTGTGGACAGGGCTGCCACCCACCTGATCAGGTGACCAGGGTCCCATCCAGCCTGGCCTTGAACACCTCCAGGGATGGGGCAGCCACAGCTTCTCTGGGCAGCCTGGGACAGTGCCTCACTGCCCTTTGAGTAAAGAATTTCTTCTTAACATCTAGCCTTAATCTCTCCTTTTTTTTTTAGTTTAAAGCCATTCCCCCTTGTCCTATCACTCTCTGCCCAGCTCCCCTGCAGAACTGGAAGACTGCAATGAGGTCTTTCCTGGCACTTTCTCTTCCCCAGCCTGAACAAGCCCAGCTCCCTCAAACTTTCTTCACAGAAGTGGTGCTCTAGCTCTTTGCGCATTCTTGTGGCCCTTCTCATGATCTGCTTTGACAGCTACACATCTTTCCTGTGCTGGGGGCAGCAGATCTGGATGCAGTCCTCCAGATGGGGCATCACAATGGCAAAGTAGAGGGGGAAAATCCCCTCCCTTGCCCTGTTGGCAACCCTGTTTTTGGTGGTTCACATCCAGCATTTCAACCACCCATACCCTCATGTTTTCTCTGCAGGGCTGCTCTCAACAAGCCCATTTTTCAAGCTTGTCCAGGTCCTTCTGGGTGGTCTCTCTTCCTTCTGTTGTATCAACTGCACAACTCAGCTTAGCGTCACCAGCAGACTTGCTGAGGTTCTATTCAATCCCACTGTCTATGTCATTGATGAAGATATTGTAGAACATCAGTTCCAGGATAGGCTCCTGGGAGAAGCTGCTCATCATTGGCCTCCACCTGGACAGAGAGCCACTGACCACAACCTTCTGACTGCAACTTTCCAACTAATTCCTCTATTTATATTGATTGTTTTGTACCCGTATTTGTAACAGAAAATTAAGTCAATCATTCTGCCTTACACATTTGTAGCTGTTATATAACAGGAAGAAAAAAGAGACTTCTCTCTATTCCCTTTAAAGGTGAGGAAATTTAAGTCAATTTAAAGGAAACTCTTACCTATAATCAGTGGATACGAAAAACAGAATAAAAAAAGTGGTTTTGATTTTTTTCTGAGCAGCGTAAGTTTAATTGAAAATGTTAGTTTTAATTCATTGAGTTGATTACATGCCACTATAGATGCATGTGTAAGGAACATTTAAAAGCAAAAGACAACATGTTGATTGAATAGGTTTATTCGGTTGTCATATGTCAGTGCAAGTTTTAGCACTAGGAAGATCTGAACATTGTTTCTACCTTTCATAATAGTTTACTTTCCACACCCACGTGAATCTAGATCTTAGATCTTTGGCCCTTAGGGAACTCTACTGCTGTTACATCTTCAATACTATTACACTTTTATCTGCATTTGTAATGACAGTATTACCCATAGAATGATACCAGAATTCTAAGTGCATTGTTAACATCGCATCACTTTGTTGGTTGTTCAGAGAATAATTTGTAGTCTTTGTGAGAAACCATTTCCATTCTTTCTGCTCAACCTCTTTCAATGATCCTTGGTTGGTTTCTCTACAGAGCTAACTGTCCTAATTGTAAAAAGTTGATTAAACAGTGTTGTGATTTTTCACCTAGCAGGGAGCTAAACATGACCATAGCCTACTGCGTGCCCAAGTGAGTTTAGAGAGGAAGCTGGAAATAAGATGGAATTTGTGGGTTGAGATAAGAACTATTTATTAAGACAGAAGAGGAAAATGGAAATAAATACGTAATAATAAGAATATATGTATAGCTACAACACAAATACTTGTCACCTTCTGACTGCCACCCAGTTAACAATACAACTGTCTACCAACTGACAGCCTGCTAGCAATGGTGGGTTTTACAACCTGCCAAATGCTGCCCAGCAACCCCAAAGCAGTGTCTGCCTCTCTGGCCAATTCTGCACAGCTTTATGGCTTTCTACATGATATCATGTAGTAGGGAATAACCCAGGCCCAATTGAGGCCAGCTGTCCTGGCTCTGGACAACCTGCTGCTGCCATTCCATAAAGACAGTGGCTGTTCCTTGTTGAGTAGCCTGGGCTGGTCTTGGGTGTGCTCCCATCATTCAGGAACAACCAAAACATGGGTGTGCTGTTAACATTGTTTTGCTTGAAATGAGGATGAAGAGGTAGTTCATAGCTTTGTTTCTTAGTCGCTTAATTACCTATGTAAGACTTCCAGCAGTGGTGCATGATCACTCTGTATTGTGAGTTGTCCTTACTTAGGTAAAGGTTAATAAGCTTTGAAACTCCTGAATGAGAGCACTGAAGGAAGCAACTTACAGTGAGTTGAATAGCTTATCATAGAATAGAAGTTAGTATATATAAGGTATTTGTCAGGATGCAGTGGGAAGAATGTCTAAAGTCTGATGCACAGCAAGATGTATAAAAATTCAATCCTGTTTGTAATTATCTTGTCTAGTTACCTCTGTAGCATATTCAATTAGGTTTCACATTTGCACATAACTAACTGTGCACTCATCTGGTGATTTGAATATGAAAATATTCATTTTGTATGCAGTCAGCTTCACACAGAAACATGTAAGCATCTAGACTCCTCTGAACATTTCTAGCTTATTTACAAATATGGATGTGGTAAAGATGAATGAGACCAATTCAGAATTTATTGAAGCCTAATTTTTCTGCATGACAGAGTTCAGCAAGCTACGCATCCCACACATACCTAACACAAGCTCCAAGGGCCAGTATCAAACCTTAAAACTTTCATCAAGGTCTCGTCTTTTAATCTTTGTGGAAAGACAATTAACTGTAAGGCACTGCCACCATGCTTATCTAATGATTGTAACTCCTGCTTCAAATCTGTGATGAAGTTTTATCATTTGAATAACTCTGAATAACTGCAACTTAAAATAAATACCAAATCAGAAGATGTAAGACTGAACGAAAATATTGTACGTTGCAACTTTAAGCTGACAAATGACTTCTCTTAAGAAATGGTTTCTCTGGTACATCTAGATCTCTGATGTTAAATTAAGATTACTTCAAATCAAAAGGACATCTGGAATGCTCTGCTTTGACCCGCATTAATTTGTCGTTCGTTCTTTTTATTTTTTTTTCCCCTATTGTAACAGTTTTAAAACAAAACAACAGTAAGTTCAAAGGTGATTTTTTACTACCAATTCACTAATTTACACAATCACACTGTTCTCTGAGGACTCAGCCACATCTCCATTGTATTTATATATTGTACTTCTGCAGTTTAGGAAACATATATGTCTTCACAACAGCTCTATTGCTGCTTACTTCTTTTTCAGTAAATATAACTTGCAGTCCAAGTTTGTTATATCAGTTTCTAAATATCTCTGGAATACTACTATGCATTTTAGCATAGGTAATAAAAAAAAAAATAGAGAGAGAAGTGCTCTCAAGGTCTTTTATTCCCTAGAGCTGGGGGATTCTTTGCTTTTGTTGATACAAGACAGGTGGTGATTTTTAATCCTTAGGATCCATCTTCAGATCTGGACGCGTGTAGAGTAGATTTACGATGTAGCTGTAGGAATGACATCTGTGGGTTTGCAACAGATACGCTACTTGCTGAAGGAGAAAGGGCAGCTTGATAAATACACTTAGTATCTTTATAAGCTGCAGAATGTCTCTGTTGACTTATGGTTCTCTTTTCCCTGCTTATTTCTATTGCCTGAGTCGGGCACATACAGCGTGTAATTCCTCTTATAGAAAATACTTTTGATTACTCACGTTTACATCTTACCTAATAATTTTTTCCTTCCTATTTAAAAGTGAGTGAAAATGGGGGAATAGTGTATTAATTTGCTTTCTGTTGTGAATACATAGTAGGGATCATGCTTTTTTTCTTTTGTGAATGAGAATTCCTGCTGCTCAAACACTTAATTTGACATGGGGGCAAGTCTAATGACTTCTTTAGCAGTTCTGACCCATGAACACTTTATTTTCCTTTCATCAAAATATATTTGAGTATCATTCCAAAGAGACTATGAGCATGTATGTGACATGTATACATACAATATGTCTGTGTATGTGATACCTATGTGTTTGTAAAGTATAAATATGTGCATTTACTACAGGTGTATGGAACATCCTAAGTTTTATTAGGATTTCTACATGTTACTTGCTAAATGTTGGGAAATTACTACAGATGATGTTGTTGTTTGAAGAATTCCTGGAAAGCTACAGAAGATAAGAAATATTCTCGATCCTAAAAGTTCCTGGAAAGCAATAGTGTTCTTAGAAAACCTATAGATCCACTAATCTCCGCTGTTGGAGAAATCTCAGAAAAGCTCTTTCTCCAGGAATTCTGAGGAAGAAATTAGATATTCCAATTAAATTTTGGGAAAGATCTCTATCTGGGAATTTATAGAGAGGAGTGTCAATAAATTTGAATATAATTTCATTCCTAGAGCATGTTAGGAAATTTGTGGGAAGACTTCACATCCAGAAATTCTTGGAAAGTACTGAAAGATCCCTTGAATGCAGAGAGAAAAGTTCCAAGAAATCAGCTGGGGAAACTCCTAGGGAGCACCAGGAGGACTACTAGAATGCAGTGGGGAAATTCCTGGAAAATGTTGGGAGGATTTTTTGAAATTCATGTGCAAAATCCTTAGAAAGTGTTAGGGAGAAAAGCTATGAGGAAAATACTGTTTATAGATAGAATTCTCATGAAGCTATGTAAAAATTCCTAGAAAGTGCAAGGATAATTTATGAACAATTATGAGGGGTTCTAGTAAGCACACCTGTAATTCCTAAAAGTGAAGTAGAAATGCATAGAAAGCATAGGCAGTATATCTGAATTCTCTTCATTATTAAAAATGGAAAATTCCTGGAAAGTAGTGGATGAGAGCCCTGAGAAGCAGAGGAGGCAGCAGTGATAATTCCTAGAAATGAATCAGATTCTCTCTAACAGTTCAGTATCATAAACGATAACATTTTGTATATTACTGCGCGCTTCTCATTTCTCACTAATGTAGAATGAAAGAATGTTATAGAGGTGTTCCCTGCTGATGATTTAGAAATGCCAGCAGTACAGAAACCATCTGAAGATTAAAAAAAATAAATTGAACAAACATCAGTGTTTTCATACAGAAACATCACCAATTTTACGAGTATATGAAAATCAGATCTTCAAATTGTCAAATTAAATTTGACAAGAAGATGCAAGCAGAAAGATTAAACTGGTAGTGCATTTGCTCCAATATTCTATCTCTGACGCTGTGTAGAAATATCTACTAACAATGTTGAAATTGTAGTTATCTCTGTCCTCTAACAGAAAATTGTTTGTTTTTATCTACCAGGGAGAACCTTGATATTTTAATTAACATAACCTTAATGTTGACAGACTACATCTTTCAGCTTTTTATTTTTTTTAATACTTCTGTGTATTCTAAGTGGAAAATGTATTTATATAAATAGTTATGGTAGCTCTGAATAGTCTTGTTGTTTTTATGTGTACAGAAATATATTCCCCTTTTGACAAGTCTAGGTTGGCATTTTTCACCACTGGACTTGATTTTTAGAATTAAATGCAAATGAAATGTAATGTAAGAAAACATAAGCTGAATAGTATCTAAATATATATATATATATATTTTTCAGAGGCAACTAGGAACTTTCTTTTCGCTAGTACTTTCTCTCATCTCTCGGAAGATCTTGCTTTCAAAATTGTCCAGTGCCTGGATTTTTCTTCTGGATTTCCAGTAGCATTAGTGGAAATAATTGTAAATTGTGTGATGTATCTAAGTGGCGATTATTAGGAGAGCAAATGACTACAAGAATACAAGGGAAAACTTGGAGATCAATTTGCAGACTTAGAATAGTTTTTCTAAAGCATAAAGTCAGATCTTCCCTGTTACTGAAATAATTTTTTGCCAATTTTAATTATATTCAGTTTAAAATGTGCTTTTAAATTCTTAATGCTTCCTTTCTTGTATTTGCGACAGATCCTTTTTACTTAGGGTGTAATATGAAATCTGACTGGAACCCAATCTTCACAGTTTTAATATAATTCAGTTAAAGTTAACAGTGTGATGAAACAATGATGGATCAAGCAGGTATTTGAGATAAAATCACATCAAGCATCTAAAATCCTTTAGAAAAGCAGAATTATACTCTCATACACATAAGGAGATAAAGACTGTGTAAAAGGAAAGGATCAAACATGCAGTTAATTAAGTATAAATAGCATCTGGGTTTTAAATGCAATATACTTCCAAATAAAATACTATTTTTAAAAAGATATGTTTTCTCTTTGAAGGAGAGAGATCTGAGCTCCAGGGAATGGGCTTTTGCCAGTCTTATTTCTGCTTGCCTTTCACTCTGTGTTGTTTCTAACCTTAGTTTTGAACTGAATCTCATTTAGTAACATCAGAACACAGGACAAACACAAAATAAGGAAAACTAGCTATATGAAAGTGCATTCCTAAAATCATCAAAGGAAAAAAAAAATACTCCTGAAAAATTGGCTCCAACACAGAGAGGTCAAAGCAATATTTAGAGAACTCAATACTTAAAACTGCACTGTAGAGCTCTCAGTATAAATTGGTCCTCAAATTGCCAAAACCCCTACTAAGGTAGTTCCTAAAATGATGTGTGCATGAGGCAAAGTTTGTCAGTGCTCTGATTGGTGATGCAGGTATTGACAAACCACAAAATGATCCAGTCTATGCACACAGACTCTGCTTCTTATATTCCAAGGGCCCTTTCGAAACACTTTAAAACATTGGAAAGATTTATTATGGTTCCATCATTATCAATGAAGTAGGCAGATCCAGTATATTTTTAATCGCAGGGTACTGTGAATCACAGGAAAGAGCGAGAGCCCAAAACTTTCTTCATTTTTTTGATCACAACCTTTTGGCTACTGTAGCATCTGTTCTAGCTTATCCCTGCTTGAACTTGAATAAATCTGTGCCCTCCTGCACCTTGTTTTTCAAATGCTCTTTAATCCAATGTTCAGACCAGTAAGTTCTTTGAAGTTGGGATTGTCTCTGCCCACTGAAACAGGTCAGGAAATTTTCTGATAGGGCTGCAACAACATAAAGCAGATTTTGGATAGTATGAAACAAGTCTATTCTCCATAAAATTATTGGCAGAATGGATCACTTGTATCTGTGGAGGAATATCCTTTTTTTTTTTCTTTTGTAGAAGAATAGATATGAACAAGAGAGCCCTACTTGCTGATTAAGAAGGAAATGGCGCTATGTTCCACCATCCTTTTGTTAAGTGTCTACTTGTTGTTTGTCTACATATTATGATGTTGTAAGAGATTTTATGTACCTTTTCAAAAACAAAATGAGAAACACAAAAAAACGAAGCAACAAATACTGTTTTTTTGATGAGCATGTATGAAATATGACTAAGTTTGTACCATATTTTTTCTGATATAAATTAGCACAATTTCAATGAAATCATGGACTTAATGGTATCACTGTCTGTAGCTCTGACCTGGGCTGTCTCATCAGCAACTATGCTGTTACATAAACACTTTTAAAAATATTGTCCTTAGCTGGTCTTCTTTCTGATAAGGCTGTACATTAAGTGGAAGGGAATTCATAACCCACAGCACTTGTATGTCTGTTTCCACAAGACTTATCCACTACAACACTGACTGCCTCTGAATAGAAGCTGAGGGTGTTAATTACTTTGTTATGAAAGAGGATGGAAAGAGGTTTTACCAATGTTAAGAAGCAACTAGATTGTTCTGAAGGAAGTTTTGTTTAATATGATTTGTCTGAAAATCTGCTTGTGGAATTAATTCCAAAATAATGCTTCACCACTACCTTTTTTGAAGAGATTATCTTGTCATTATCAGAGTTCTGAATTAGTTTCGGTGTTGTGTTGCCATACCAACATAGGACTCATTTGTCTATTTGCTCTGGCAGTCAGCAAAATAAATTTCTGAGTTTAGTTCTCTGAGGAAGCGAACTGTGGCTTAAGTGAAACATCACAGGCTTCTTTCAAAACTGAAAACAAGGTCTTCAAACATATGCACATGTATTGCTCAGAAGATAAAGATTAGTTGATAGGAGAAAGTTTTATTTTTTATGCTCCTTCTTAATAATTAATAAAACCTATAAACAATTAAATAATCTAGGCAAAAGTAAATTTTTGTGCAATTTAATACCACAGTGATGAATGCTAGAATTACCCAATTAACAGAGAAATATATTAGGTATACTATTTGACAACTAGCACTAGATAAAGATGCAATGAATTACCCAAGATAAGGGTTTTTAAAGTTAACATCTATGGGAGCACGTATACAGCAGTTATCTGAGTCGACTGAGTGAAGGATTCTTGGGATAGCCTACTAGCTACTACCTAAGCCACACTAGACTAAGCCACACCATCCAGTGATAATCCCTGCTTCCAATGCTATAAAATAGTGTGAGCTAGATGCATTAATATTAATTTGGCTCTTGACATTGATATAACACCCCTAGAATCTAGAAATAAGCTGTCCTCCAGGATTTATGAAACTAGCCACAATGGCAAGCTTCTTATTTTTCTGACCACGGAAAACATGATTTTTACTGTTTTTGAATGGCTTCACTCCTCACTGAAGCTTATTCTCTTCATCCGATTAGAATTTTCTTCCAGCTTCATTTCAGATGCTAGTCAGTAATTGAAAGCCATCATATTTCAGTAACCTTTTCATTTCTAGATATACTGCCAGTACATTCTGTTGCTGTATCCAGCTTCCTAACAAGGATAGGATTGGAAGATAGCTGATAGTGCATTTACACGAGGAAGGCATATAAAAAAACATCCATGGAATCTCAAAATGATCTCTGATGCAACAGACCGATGGGCAAAAGCAGCCTCAGGCAAGGATGGTGTTGACAGTAAATACATGCTACTTAGTCACATAATGGGCAGCTAATGTCCTTGGTGAAAACTGAACTGAAAAGCATATTGCTTCCTCCTGGTGACTTAAGAATGTAGATCAAGTTACATTCTTAATTGAATACCAAAACAAATCTCCATATTGCAAATACTCTAATTCAGCTAATCTCTAGATTACATTTAAATTGAGTTTGGAAGCATTCCTAGATTTGCTAGGGACTAGATGTGTATTCTTGTTCCTTCCCAGCTATATATTTATCTGGTGAGTCCCAAGTGCACACTAGTTCTTTTTCCTCTATGTTAACATGGTTTTGGGTTTATAGGAAGAAAATTTAAGGAAAGTGGAGAAAAAAGCAGTGGTGGGCTGCAGGCTTGTGATCTAGAAAGGAAGAAGAGTGGAAGTGTGCCATGCCAAGTGGCAAAATGGCTGCTCACTCCAGTAGTAAACTGGAAGTAATTTCATAGACTTTGGATCAAGCTGAAGGTTTGAAAAATCTGTGTATTTCTGTGATTAGAACAAACGTCCAGTGTCATCATAATAGAAGCACAGTTTAGAAGTGACAATACATTCATGTATTGGGATAAATGCCAATTTCTTCAGCAATCACAAGAAAACCCATGGTGGCAGACTCTATAAAAACAAATTTATCCTGCATCTGATTGCTGTTTGCGTTCTACTCTTCTATGTGATGCTACAGTTTCCAGAAATTAAATAGTATAACCTGGGTCTGATCCAATATGACAATTCTTATATTTCTATTTACTGTTTGATTTGAGTAGGGATGATGTGGTGAATAAGAACATCCAGAATCAGACTCATAATAAATATAAATGATGCCTTTTATTTGCTGTATAAATTATTGTTCATTTATGCATTCCTCTTCGCATGAGTTAGCCTTTCATGCTAATTTCTCTGACAGCTGGATTCATCAAAAGGATAACTAAGAGATATTTTTCATTTTAACAAATACAAATGGCAACCTAGTGCTTCCTTATCTCCTTTCTGAACCATACAGAATAGTTCTTGGAATAAATATTGTGTGTTCTATTGTTTTTTTTTTTTTTTTAAAGAAAAAGGCAACAGAATTTCATAAATATTAGTTTATAGAATTCAGAGCTAGATAAGGCCTATTAATTGATTTTAAAATGTCTCTTGTGTGAATTGGGTAGAGGGTAAGTTAGGATTCTACTTGTATGCTATGTAGGCTCACGTGAAAGTAATGCCTCCTGTTTTATTACGTTGGCCCACAATGTCAGAAGTGGATGTTGGTGTTATAGCAGTAGAAGTTGAATCTTCCCACCAGTGTTCCACTACATTTTTTTTAGTGTGACAGATGGCAGCAGAGGGGCACTCTGACAGAACGGCGTCTGACATGGAAGTACGTGTGAAGCAAAAGTGTGTCACTGAATTCCTCAGTGTGGAGAAAAAATAGCACCCACAGGCATTCATTTCCATTTGCTGAACACTTCTGGAGACCAAACAGTGGATATGAGCACAGTGCAGTTGTGGGTGGTGCATTTCAGCAGTGACTACAGTAATATAAAAGACAAGTCACGTTCTGGATGGCCGTGCAGATTTTTATGAGCATGGCATGAAGCCTCTTGTTCATCACTGGTGAAAATGGACAGCTGTTCCTGGTGACTATGCTGAAAAACAACATTTTGTAGCTGAGAATTTGCTCTACTAAATAGCATTGTTGTGCTCTTTGTATCTGTTGTAGTTTCCATGAAAATAGATAGACAGTATTACTTTTGGAGTGACGTATGTAACTTGGTAGTATTCACTGCCTGTACAGCATATGCTGAATCGTGCTGCTACAAAATTTTACACGAGATGCGTTATGTTACAAATAAGGCATTGTAACTGTGATTTCTCTCTACCCTTAACATTTTCTTTTAAATCTAGGTTATTGCATATTCAAAATGAGATTTTTTTTTAGGTTATTTTGGACTAAATCAGTAATGAAATGAATTGCTGTGTTTTCTATTGAGGCAAATGAAGTAGCAATCAATATGAATGTTAAATGGTTACAACTGGTTAAAGGATCACGTTAGGACTTTATTTCAGTATATTTTCTAGAACTTAGGAAAGTTCTCATCTTTACGACAGATACTCTACTTTGTGGCACATTTACCTCTTTAATGGAGTAAAATATTCTGCTTTGTTAGAGGGACTGACTCAGAAGTAATGTGGGGAGAGCTCTGGTTAGTCAAACTGGTTGTGCTTGGTCATGCTCTGCATAAGCAGAGGTAAAGAATTATCAGGACCTAATTGTCACTCCTAGCTGTTTACATGAGTTTTAGATCCATATACTCTATAATGTGTTCCAGCTACACAGTAGCTTGAGACAAATTTGTCTTATGATCACACTGTCTGTCAACTGCAAGGGAAACTTGATGGATGCGGAAGGGAAAATGCTTGGGTTATCTACAGCCAAGTCCTTTCAGCATCATGACTGGGACTCCTGTACTGTGTCCAGCCTGCGACCATGTATTTCATGGTGTTTACCCCGAGCAATCTCATGATAGAAGATATTTTGTCCATAGAGGAAGGAACCTGCAGTTGGATAAAATAATGAAAAGATAAAGGAAGGAGTAAAGGATTTGATTTAAATAAAGATCAATAAATAAACAGACAGGGCCAATATGCTGTGTCTTAATAAAATGAATAGACTTATTTCTTCAAATTTTAGAATGTCAGAGCAAAAGTCAAGAACAATCACTATAAAACTAATACAATAAATGAACAGGTTGGAATATTAAAGGAGATTGTTTCTTGCTCTGTATGTCTTAGTTTAAATTGTTTCCTATTTAACAATTAAAAACAAGTATTTCATAATTAATATTGCTAGGTGCTAACCACTCTTAAATTCTGTGTCTTAGTTCTGCAAGGAATTTCATGGATCAGGCTATTAGAAAACTGATGTAGCAGGCAAAAAATGAACTTTCACTTAAAATTCTGTTTTAGTGTTTAATAGATGGATCTTGTCTAAGAGATTATATTTAAAAAAAAATCTATTTAACTTTGACACCTGTTTCCTGTTTTGAAAGCTTCCCACCTACACATTTCATATGTTTCCAGTCTACTTGGTCATGTTTTAAGTGCATATTTAGTATGGAATATATGTACCATATATAGGGTAAGTGATATAAGTATGCTTCACAGAGTGCAGTGGGTTTATTACTTTAGAGTGTATGTGCATGGTTTCAGTAGGTGCCTGTGTGAGTCAGCCCAGGAATATTAGAAGATAGCACTATGGCAGAAGCAGTGCTCTGTTCTCCAAGCGTGCCTCCTCCAAGCAGCAGTAAAAGGATACCAAACTAAGGCATTTCTGGAAACGGCTAAGCATGGCAGTTTTCATGTCTACCACTTTTGAAAGCCATTTCTACCTTTCAGAAGATTTAATTTTTTCTTGTACAACCATGTGACTTGGAGCTTTCCAATTAATACCTGTCTACTGCTTTTCAAAGACATAAGAGGAAGCTATTCATCTCTAAGTATAGGTAGCTACTCCATATGTATATTACAGTAAAAGTTAATAATTTGTTTGGAAACTCAGGCCCCTGAAATTCTTTCATTCAATAGACCATTCTAAAGCTTTCTGTGTTGATAATGAAGCTGGACAGTTTTTTTTTCTTGGGAACCTGTTTTGATTTTACAATGACATATGCAAGAGATGAGTGGGAGGTGGTGATCTTGTTTCCCAAGGAAACAGCTGTGTGCACACTCCTGGACCTGAGGTGACACTGATGTATTTCCCCTCCATCAGAGGGGAATTTACTGAACAAAGTGCAAGAGGTGTTGAAAGCGATAAAAGAAATGCATCATTGCATACTTACTTTACAAGGAAGATACATAAAGATAATGTTTTCTCAGCCACCACACAAAAATATTCCTAGTGCCTTTATAAAAATTGATCTGCCCTTTGAAGCCATGTACAGTCTGAAATGACAAGATTTCAGTCTCTGGTTAGGAGATGAAGGAACTGGTCTTCAGACAATGTTGACAGCCCTCTAACACTGTATGTCTTGACTGTCAGAGCCAAAACTGAACTTTTTATGCTATCGTTGAACAGAGATGTAGCAGGAATGTTAAAGTACAGGCAGAGGCACACTAATTTGAAGTGAATGTGTGTGCTTATATTTCAGAGCTGCATATTTCTTATTTGAATTTAATTTCCTGTGGAGTGATAGAAGAAGGTTAAGTATGTTATAACTGAGCGTTTAGTAAATGAGGAGGAACAAGTAACCGCTTGTGATGAAGAATGCCTTAAAGACAATGAAGTAATACTGAAGCAATACAAAGTCTATGTAAAACTGAAAGTTGCCTCTCCAAAACCAATGAGCCTGTGCAATTATATATATGGTTTCCATTGCTCTCAACATGGTCTGTTTAATTCTGCTTTTTCAAACAGCAGAAACAAAAGTCTGGAGTTGTGGGAAGTGTGTAAGTTCAACATGGTAGACACCAAGCACTGAAAATACAAAATATTGACAAATATTGGAATCTGTTTATTTCCTAGTAGGTTCTTGTATTTTCCTGGATGATTTTCTTAGGAATTACAATGATAAGGATTGTATCAGTGGAGTTTTTGTGACTCTTAGGTCCTGGGGCTTTAATAATTTTCTCCGCTCCATTTTTAAAGTGTATGAAACATTAATAAAAACAAGAGCTATCAGCTGCTGATGTGCAGACATTGTTCCGTTTTGTCTAACAAAACCTTCAGACGAACATTAATGTCCTTTATCCATTAGCAAAGTGCTGAGGACAAAGTGAAACAGGAGCTAGATTTGCTCAGTTTCACGAGGCTTTGGGTTAAGACCTCAAAATCACAGTGTATGAGACCTACAACATCAGTATGAAAATTCTAGATTATCTTATTACAAAAAAAAATTTTGTACATACTCATACACTTCATTTTGGTGTTCAAAAAATGATTTTGTTTGCATAAAAAATACATCATCATTAAAATAAATTCTAGTCCAGGAATAATTGCTGGAACATTAAAATTTTCCATAGACAACAGATTTGCATTCAGTTAAGTAAATACAGAAATTCTGTCACGAATCAGAAGACTTTATAACATGCAGCTTTTTTTTTTTTTTTTAGCATTAAACAGTTGCAGTCATATCTGCTGATTAATTACTGTTAAAGGCTTTTTCAAATGATGTTCAGTTGTCACTCTTGAAGTAAAACAAGCAGCCACAAGTGCTGCCTTGATCAGATCAACAGAAGAGCTTGGTCACCTTTTGTTTTCTGAGTATTTTGTATTGACATGAAGTTCATTACTTTGAGGGTGATAGGGGATTTGAACAAGCTTCCCAGAGAGGCTGTGGAGCCTCCTTCTTTGTAGACACTGAAGACCATGCTGGAAGCCTTCCTGTGCAACCTGCTGTAGGGATCCCGCTTTAGCACTGGACTAGGTGATCTTCAGAGGTCCCTTCCTTCCAATCCCTGTGATTCTGTGACCTTCAGATCAGAACTGTTTGTCAGATGTTGTTTCAGGGAAGTAATTTATTCAAACAATAACAATTGTAAATCTAAAACAGCATACCCATATCGTATGAATCTTCCCTCAGTATTTTGTAGATTGTACCATACTCTTACTAGTCATTGATTCTGTGAGGAATTTATGTATGGTAATCAACAGCAGTTCATATGTAGCATGAACCTAATTTGTTTTCCCATCGTGTAATCCTACACTGCAAATCTGAATCTTCCTTGTTGTCCATCATTCTGCCTACATCTGTTTTGTCATTGCTTGTGTTCAAGGTCTTCTCATGCATCACTTGATCTTTACTGATGATTATTTTCTTAATATTTTTTTCTGACGTTAATTCTAGCATTAATTTTTTAACTCTTTATATTAGGGCCATAATTCACTACTGATTTAGCCACATCAGCATCTTTTTTTACTGTATTTTTGTGGTTGTCGTTACGAGTAATTTATCAGATCTAGTACCACTAAGTGAAAATGAATTTCAAAATTAAACAGTGGTATATGGCTTAGTACAATATGGAAAATGCCATATTTTTTCATAACATACATAATAAAGTCATTGTTGCTACAGTACCTTTAGAAACTTTTTCTTGCAATTAATGTAACTTTTATCTAGATAAATTAATCTAGATAAAAAAACCTAATATGTTCCTTCTGGGTCATGCAGTTAATTCCTCTCCTTTAACAATACAACAAGAATTATAAAGCACTTTACATGCAGGCAGGTATCAGTAAGTAATTAAATTAACCTATATGTGAATTGAATGTGTTCCTTCAGAGTTTTGCAGTTCAAAATTTCCCTCCTTTAACAAAACAACCAGAATTATAAAATATCTTACATTCAGACAGATATCAGTAAGTAATTGAGGGCTTTTTTTCTGCAACACTGTCTTTTCCTAGATATTCACGCGTTCCTCCTAATCTTGCAGTTTGCACTTTCCTCATTTGTTTCTGGCTTCTAGGTACAATATACTTTACTTACTTCAAACAACATTTGCAAGGTCAGGATCTGTATGGCTTTGTGACAAACATTACCAGACAAGGCCAATAGAATAAATGCTGCAATGAATGTGTAATTGAGTATAAAGCAAAATTAGAATCTAATTGCTGACAAAATTATGAAAGTATTAACTTCTCATTGACTACTCCCCAAGTCAACCTTTTTTGGTGCACTTGATATTCAACCTTGTAGTTGCAAGGAGAGCTGTGAATATTCTTTGGTGATACTCTGAAGGTGAGTTTCAGGTCCTTCTGAAAAACACTGTAGTGCTGGTATTGGAGGGAAGGTTTTAAAAATTCCACATACTCTGAGCTTTATTGAAGAGGTGTGAGAGGTCAGACCTTGCTTGCCTTCTGTTTAGTGATCTTGTTGAAGTCAGATGGATAAAATGGGCAGGATCTGGCCTTATATTGCAGTGGTTAAGAATCGTGCCATGCTAGAAATCTGAAACAAGGCTGCAGAACTACTGTGGATGTAGTATGGATATTCTTTAATACTTTAGTAATGTATATAGCAAAGGACATCTTCAATGCCGTAAGCGTAAGCAATTATACATTAAATCCACACATTTTGATTCTTTGAGATTATAGAAGCAAACAGTAAATCTGAAGCAAGACTTAGACTAGTTTGCCTGAAATATGTACATGCATATCATGATTAGGTAGTTGCAGGGGGAAGCATTAGCTAGCTTTCTCTTCTTCATTTGAAAGTAATTGAGTAAAATACTGAATACTGCCTTTTCTTGAGATCAGGTTATTTTTTAGCCTCTACTCAGCCTTAACGTTCATAGAAATCAGCAGCTATTATAGCTCAGCAAAGATTTCTGCATTTCATTTTCTTACTTCCTTTCCATTTTATGGTATATGTTCATGTCAAACGTATGCAAACACATACATCTTGGTTTTTATCATCCAAATGTGTATGGTTTTTTCCATCTTGCCATTCTGTCACAAAGTATCTTGTGCAAAACATTCACATACAAACTGTTTCCTACTATCTAGTTGTTTCTTATGGAAAACTATGTAACACAAAAAGAACAAAGTGGGAAATTCATAAGAAATTCTTGATCATGAGGCTATCAATATTTGCTTATTATTTTATTTACTGTGAAAATGCATGATCACAATACACTGGAGGAAAATGTAACCCCTAAGAACTGTAACAGCTGGGGAAAAGGGAATTTGGATATTGATAAAGTTTCTTTGAAAAAATAAAATATATATAATTGTTAAGAAGACAAAGATATATGAAAATTTGTAGATAAGATATTCCTAGTGTCAGAAATACAGAACAGGCAAGATTTGATGGAAGTATATATGTATTACTAAAATAAGTACTTCTGAACATCTGTCTTTAATTTTCACAAAAGTTTAAGAACAAAAAAGGTAGGAGGAGGTAGTATTTTTGAAATATGTGTGATAACAATGAATATTTTCCTCTTAAGTGAAAGGAAACTTAGTTGCAATAATGGAATTGCACTGGTATGATTAAGGATATATTAAAAAAATAAAGAATAAAAACCAGCTACTTCAGAGGATTCAAGGATCTTTAGCTCCAAGACAGAAGACTACATTTATTAGATTATTTATGCTAATCGTGTGTGTTTTCTTTAACCTCTGGAAGGTTACAATGGATAGCATTCTTAATTATAATGGTGCTCTGCAAATTTTATAAAACTGTGAAAGTGATGGTCTTGACACCTTCTGATATACTGAATTTGGCCCATAAAACCAGAAATTTTTCATGACATAAGTGAAGATGACGTCACTTTGTCATCTTTTCCTGTAAATAGAAGATGGAAGACGTAGCTCACAGAAATAGATTTAAATAATGGTTTTGAATTCAGATTCTCAACTGCTGTCAAACTTCAGAGTTTTCTGCTCCTGAAGATTGAATGCCTATTCTGTCAATACTCATACCATCATAATATTGTGTTGTTTACTGGGTACTTGCGTTCTGTATGAAATCAAATCTTTTATTTGGGAAGATTTGTATTTCTTCAGCACCCAGGAAAAAAAAAAACCTTTGCAATAAGTTAGGCACCATTAGCTGAAAGTGTGCTTTCTACCTGAGAAGAGGACTATTATATGTCCTTGAAGCTCAGGCATTTGCTTTATTATGGTGAAATGCTTTAATCTTACCATCATTTCATTTATTGACTCTGTTTTGCAAAACATGATTTGCTTGACTTTTTTTTCAGTCTCACTGTAGTCATAATAATGCTACATGCATAACTGATGTAATTGTTTTCATTATCTGAATTGAAAAACTATTAAATTACCACTAAACATAACAAGCATATAGATCCAGTATCTATGCAGGCCTTCTGAAGAATTTGTTCCGTCTTTCAAAACGTGAATAGCCTTCAATGTTGCTAAGGAATTATGTGACAAGGGAAGTAGCTTTAATTGCTTCCCATAAGAAATGTGGATGAATCATTGATTTCAGTAAGGATAATTCATATTATTCTTAATTTGATTAAGCAAGAGAGTATCTTTAAACAAATTAATGTTCAACAGAACAAAACTGGTGCTAAGACATGCACTAAGTTCTTACAAAAATTATTGTTATGTCACTGAAATAATCTCCTACATAATTTTAAAAAGTAAGAGAAATCACTACATAATAATGCTGGAATATTATAGGAAAAATTACAACATCAGTATGTAAACTTGCTGAATTGCTCTGCATCTACTGTGGTGGAAGACTGTTTCGACTGAATTCAGGACTTCCATATAAATATCTCAGAATTTCAATGTTAGTGAGTGTCAATTTGCATTTAAAAAGAGCATACTTCAATGTAGAATAGCAGAACAGTAAAAAAAGAGTTCAAGATAAAGATAAAGACTGTCAGGAAAGTTACCAAATTGAGTAAAGATAGAGCACAAGTTAAAAAGATGTTAGGAAGCAGGCAACTTCTCCTTTCCCTTGAAGTTTTGACAGAGATATTTGCATATGTCTCTTTAGAGTGTGGGAATTTGGGGAATTCTGAAAAATCAGGAAGGGATTTTGGAAACCCCAATGGTGTGTTTAACACCAAAGGAAAAAAAAAATCATTTCCACAAGCCATTTATAATCACAGTTCACAGAACTGTAGAGGTTTGAAGGGAGCTCTAGAGATCAAGTCCAACCCCCCTGCTAAAGTAGGTTCCCTTCAGCAGGTTGCACAAGTAGGCTTCCAAGCTGGACTTGAATGCCTCCAGAGGAGATTCCACAACATCTCTGGGCAGCCTGTTCCAGTGCTATGTCACTCTGACAGGAAGGAAGTTCTTCCTTGTGTTAGTATGGATCCTCCTGTGTTCTAGTTTCTGTCTGTTGCCCCTTGTTTTATTGCTACACACCACTGAAAAGAGTCCATCTCCATTGACTTGACTCTTGTACTTTAGATATATAAACAATTGAGATCCCATCTCAACCTTCTCTTCTAATGGAGTTAAATCCAGCTGGCGACCGGTCACGAGTGGTGTTCCCCAGGGGTCGGTGCTGGGGCCTGTCCTCTTCAATATCTTTATTGATGACCTGGATGAGGGCACTGAGAGCACCCTCAGTAAGTTTGCAGATGACACCAAGCTGGCAGGAAGTGTCGATCTGCCTGGGGGTAGAGAGGCCCTGCAGAGAGATCTGGACAGGCTGGATCTCTGGGCTGAAGCCAACGGGATGAGGTTCAACCAGACCAAGTGCTGGGTCCTGCACTTCGGCCGCAACAACCCCAGGCAACGCTACAGGCTTGGGGCAGAGTGGCTGGAAAGTTGTATGGAGGAAACAGACCTAGGGGTATTAGTCGACGCTCGGCTGAGCATGAGCCAGCAGTGTGCCCAGGTGGCCAAGAAGGCCAATGGCATCCTGGCTTGTATCAGACATAGTGTTGCCAGTAGGAGTAGGGAAGTCATTCTCCCTCTGTACTCAGCCCTAGTGAGGCCCCACCTCGAGCACTGTGTCCGGTTTTGGGCCCCTCACTGCAAAAAAGACATTGAGGCCCTGGAGCGTGTTCAGAGGAGGGCGACGAAGCTGGTGAGGGGTCTGGAGCACAGGCTTTCTGAGGAGCAGCTGAGGGAGCTGGGATTGTTCAGTCTGGAGAAGAGAAGGCTCAGGGGAGACCTCATCGCTCTCTATAACTGTAGGGTTAAATGGGATGGGTGGTGCCTGCGAGCACCAAGGGAGGAACTGGGGAGTCACGGCAGGTGGTGCCTGTGAGCACCTGGGAGGAGCAGGGGTGGGTCACGGGTGCATGGGGCGGTCGCGTGTACGGGTATAAGTAGCCTTGTTGTGCAGCATTAAATTTGCATTTCGGCGCTACATACCGTGTATGTGTCCCATATGCCCCTGCACGCGGAGGTGCGGACGGAAGGGAAGCCTTAGTACGTTGTCGTAGACAACAATTGGTGACCCCAACGTGATAAGACGGAGCGCGGAGGGGCGCTCAGAGCGCAGGGGCGCTCGAGGGGGAGCACGGAGAGGTGCTCGGAGTGCAGGGGCGCTCGACAGCGTACTCCAGTATGTCTTTGTCGCTGGAGAGGATGGTGAGTATGCTGAAGGGGATGGCAGCGCAGGCAGGCTGCGAAGTGCATAAAAAGGACCTGATGCTGCTGTTTAAATGGATTTTGCGGCGTGGTCTGGCGACTGACCCTTCTCATTGTTTGAATAAGGGTGTCCTTGATAAAGTGGGGGAGGAGTTATTCAGGGGGGCATGCGAAGGGGATAAGGAGACACAGAAACTGCTACCTGCATATGGGTCGCTCGTTAAACTCTTTCAGACGGTTAAGACAGAGAGAGAAGTCTGGCAAGCAGCATACACGCTGTTGCATTTGGACTCGGGGAAGAAAGGGGAAGATAAGGGGAAGACGGAGACAGAGGGAGTTGAATCAGAGATAAAGACCTCGGAAAATGCCTCGATAACAGAGGGGAATAGTTGTGATGAGAACGATCTGGGAGGTACTAAAGAAAAGAAAGAAGGGGGAATTCCTCCTCTGTATGTACCCGGGGGTGCCATGCCTTCGGCGCCGCCCCTGGGGTATATGCGGTGGGGTCACTATCCGCCAGGTGGGGTGTGGGGGATTACTGCTGGGGGAATGGTCCGTTTCCCTGGCACCCCTTTGGGAAATGACCCATCGGAAGAAAAAGAGAAGGGGACCCCACTGTTCGCTATTCCACCCCCATATAACACTCAGGAGGTGCTGGCTGAGTTGAAAGCACTGGAGAGGGTTTGAACTCCCCCGACTTCATCGTCCTCGGACTCCTCACTGTCTGACTCGGAGGACGATCAGGGCGAGGAGGACTCTGATGCAAGGGATCTAAGGGAAGTGTGTAAGGCTATGAAGAGGGTGATTGGGAAGAAAAAGAGGACCCCAGAGAAGAAGGTTAAACGGGTGGGATTTCAGCTTCTGGGGTCTAGGAAAGCAGTGGAACAATGGATGGTGAAAGCGAAGCAATGTGTTCTTGAGGACTGCACTTTTTCACCTCAAGATGCTCCTAGTCAGTTGTGCTGCCCAGTTCTAGCCCATGCAGGTGGGCACAGGGAATGGCAGACGTTAGATTTCAAGTTGCTATTGCAGTTAAAACGGGCCATTTCCAAGGGCAGTATCATGGGTCCGGCTGCCCAAATGTTTCTGGACATGATTAGCATGAGTGGGCCACTTATTTTTGATTGGAGACAATGTGCTCGAGCTTGTTTGACCCCCACCCAAGTGCCTGTTTGGGAGACTCTCCTCCGAGACGAGGCGGAGCGGCAATTATTACAGACTCGGGACAATCCAAATCACCCACTACACGGAGCCTGAATAGAGATGCTTATAGGGCAGGGGCCCTGGTTGGCTCCTCAGGATCAGGTCGGGCTGCCTGTAGCAGTGCTGATGACAGCTGCAAGCACAGGGAGGAGTGCGTTTGAAAAAATGCGTTCAATTCTTTTGGGTTCGCCAAGCTATCTTCATATAAGGCAAAAACAAGGAGAACACTTTGGCTTTTTTGCTAACAGAGTGCAAACGGCAATTGCTGCAAGCGCACTCCCTGCTGAAGCTCAGGATGCGGTCTTGTGAGAATGTCTGCGCTCTGGGGCTTTGCCAGCATTCAGGGCAGCGCTTGTGGCCTTGCCTGGTTCTGCACGTGTGGGGGGTTAATACAAAGAGGCTGTGAACTGGCTTGTGTTGATGAGGTACAGCCACTGACTGCAGCACTTCAAGCCTTTGCTTTGCACCAGCAAGGTCACGGCAGCTGTTTCAAATGTGGGAGGCTGGGACACAGAGCTAAGGATTGCAGAACCGAGAGGGCTGCAAGAAGCAAAACTCCTTTGAAATGCTGGGTGTGTGGGGGCTCCCACATGGCTTGTCAATGCCCACACAGACATCAGGGGGGAGTCGGGAAACCACCTGGCCGGGACAACACAGGGGTCTGAGTCCCGGCCTCAAGCCTGGACCCCAGGAGCCAATGTTCCAGCGCGAGCATGGGGAGCCCCATGGCTTGGTTCAGATCAGGAACATGATTAAAAACAAAAGCAGGGAAACTGGGAGCATCCTCGGTATCCGCTGTGCCGCTCGCAACACCAGCGACACAGGGCATCTGGGTTGCGGGTACGGGAGCTTTAGAACAAGGAATATGAAATACCTCCACAGAGAATCAACAGTGATTCAGCTGAGGTGCACTCATTACACAGCATGGATCAAGATCCCCACCCCCTCCCCCCCCAGTCAATCTCACTTTTGGGTTAAGTCGAAGCCCACAACTAAAAGTCAGGATTTGCATTCAGGGCTTACTGAGCCCCTCCCCTCCAGTCATCTCAACCACCTTTTTACTTGATTCTGAAGCTGACATCACAACTATCCCAGAGCAGGTTTGGCCGTGCAAATGGCCAGTTGAACCCACTGTGCGACTAGTGGGAGGTGTGGGTGGTACTACTGCCAGACGAACAGATCTTCTGAAAGGGGATACGGATTTGGCGGCTCCTCGAGAATTATCAGCAAGACATCAGCGTCTGTTGTCTCATTTTTTTGAACGTCTCCAGCAGGGCGCCTTGCAGCATTGGGATGCTACTCGAGGCATCCAAGCACATTTGCTGGTACAACCCGCGGGGGCCACAATCATACTTTACCAGGGGGAGGTTGGGTGGGCCTTGTTATTCGGATATGTTGCAAGTCCCCATGTGGCATTACCTCGGTGGGGTGTTCTGTTAGGTCAGGCCATCCAATGGGCACGTGATAAGGTGCTTGCCATTGCAGGGACGAAGCCCCAAGCAATCACTGTTGAGCTTGGCCCAACGTCGCTTACACAGTTGCAGAAGAACTCTTTGATTGTACAAACAGCCCTGGCAGATTATCCAGGTGTAATTACTAATTCCCCACGCACGCATTACACAGATTTGTTACAGTTAGTTACTGTCTTACCTGTGCTTCCTTTAGCTGAGAGTCCACTACAAGGTATTACAGCCTTTACCGATGCCGCTGGAAAAACGCAGCGGTATGCAGTGGCCTGGTTTAACCAAGGCGTGTGGCGTTCTGAAGTTAGAGAAGATAAGACTTGCTCGGTACAGCAATTGGGGCTCTTGCCTGCCCGATGGGTTAAGCCGGCGTCCGTAGCATCCCTAGCACCAGCAAGAGCACAGGACCCCCATCCTGTACTGCCCAAAGAGGACACAGCTCTCCCCAGCACCAGCAGCGCTCAAGGCATCCAACTGATCATATCCCTCTCACAACAGCGTGCGGGAAGAATGGTGATGGTGACAATGGTTCTGCTTCTGTTTGGTGGCAGTGCAAAAGCTATTGGACAGTACGCTCAAGGATCGTATCAATATATACTGGTGGGGTGGTTTGGGACAGGGTTGGCATAAGACTCTGGAATGCTGAAACTACTGCACGTTGGCGCAAAATCTCGGAAG